>NW_027192586.1:336634-378233 GCF_042370625.1 Thermothelomyces heterothallicus | reverse complement strand
TTTTTTTTTTTTTTTTTTTTTTTTTTTTTTTTTTTTATTCTATCCACCCTACAATGTTTTTTTTGTCGAGTGAGCTCGCGCTAACAGGATGCTGCCTCAGCTTTTGTACGGACATGAGCAAACGGGGTTTTTTTTGGGTTTTGGGGGGAGGGGGGGGGCTATGCTTCTTTTGTTTTGATATGATATGCTGTGGCTGATCTGAATCGAACGACTGGTGGCTTTTGTACCCTCTTCGCCTGCCTACCAAACAATTTCTTTTTGTATATATAATAGCTGGTCTGGAAGGGCCGGAACAGCGAGGCGGGAATGTGAACAGCAAGGGAGAGGGGAAGGGTAAAGGTTACGAGAACGGCTATATGCCAAACCATGTCTCCTACATAGTAGGTCGCATGCACGATGTTTTCTGTTATCAACGTCCGGTGAAGTCCGGGCCTGTTCTTCCTGTTTTTTTGTCCTTGTTCCCCCTCCCTTTGTTGGCCCCCCCCCCTTTTCTTGACCCGTTTCGAATCCGGGATGCTCGCGGAAGCGTCTCTGCTCAGGGGTATGGCTACAGTTGATTGCTACTGATATCAATTGATTAATTGCTCGGTCGACATCACCGAGTCGCCGAGGGCTCTTACCAAGCTTCAGTAACCTGCCTCTAGTTATGCTCAGTCCGACACGCGGGGGTTGAAGTCAGAGCCTGAAAAACCGGCTTCGGGTTCTGGAAGCCTGTGGGCGGAGATGATGCAGAACCGGCAGAGAACGGCGATGAAACTCTCAATTGAGGCAACGGGACTGAAAAGCCCTCTGGCAGGCTATATATTCTGAAGTAGACGCTGGAAGCAAGGACCCTCTGGTTTCCCCAGCACTTTAACTAGGCTCTGTTATGGTATAAGTTGCAACAAACGTGGGGGACGTGAGAGAGAAGAAGAAGGGTGTGGAGGTATTCAACGTCATATATTCATTCTATGCAGGTCCCGCCAGACGAGCAGCCCGTGCCGTGTACGAAGCAAGGTGGTCCATCCCCCCAACATCTAAAGGCAGGCTTCTTGGGAATTGCCGCCGCAAGGATGTAAGGATGCCATATTGTGCCAGCCCCCATCCCCAGCTTTGTGTTCAGGCAAGCGGCAGAGCAAACATGATTCTCATCTCAAGTCATGAGAAGACCGGCGCGAAGACTACCTAGTTAGTCACCCCTTCCCGCCGGCCGCCCTCTATAATTTCCAATCGTCAAGGGGGTATCAGTGGAGAGCAGACCAGTGGCGGCCCTGGTCCGCCTCGAGTGTGGCCGGTAAGGGCCACGCGGGACTGCGCCCGCCCACCGCGCTCTGTGCTCCGTAGAGCACTTAGCCAAAGATCCAGAGATACTCGGTGGGGAAGTACTAGAGTGGGAAAAAAAAAAGTCAGCACGCGAGAGAGAGAGAGAGAGAGAGAGAGAGAGAGAGAGAGAGAGACTCACGTTGGAGGGCTGGTTGAAGCGAATGCCGCGGTCGAAGGACGAGATGGTGGCGATGTCCTCCTCGGAGAGATCAAAGTCGGTGCACTGGAGGTTGGAGGCCATGAGGGCGGGGCGGGTGGTCTTGGGGATGACGGCCAGGCCACGCTGAGTGGCCCAGCGGAGCAGGACTTGGGCGGGCTCGCGGTTGTACTTGGCGGCGATCTTCTTGATGGTCTCGTCCTCGATAAGGGGAGTGAGCTTGACGGCGTGCTGCATGTTGAACTCGAGGAAGCTGGCGGGGCCGAAGGAGCTGTAGGCGGTGACGGCGATGCCCTCCTGCTTGGCGAGGTTGAGCAGCTCCTGCTGGACGAGGTAGGGGTGGTGCTCGATCTGGAGGGTGGCCGGGCGGATCTTGGCGTACCGCAGGAGGTCGTAGATCAGCTGGGCCTGGAAGTTGGAAATGCCGATGCTCTTGGCGAGGCCCTTGGCGACAAGAGACTCCATGGCAGTCCAGGTCTCCTGGATGGTGGCCTTGCTGGTGCGGATCTCGCTCTTGCCATCGTAGAACCAACCGGGCGGGTAGCGGACCGAGGGGTCGACGTACTCGAGGGCGACAGGGAAGTGGATGAGGTAGAGGTCGAAGTAGTCGATGCCCCAGTCGGCGAGCTGCTTCTTGACGATGGGCTCGACGCGCTCGGCGTCGTGGAAGGTGTTCCAAAGCTTGGACACGATGAAGAGGTCCTCACGCTTCACGATGCCCTCCGAGATGGCGCGCGCGATACCCTTGCCGCACTCGACCTCGTTGCCGTAGTCTGTCCATGGCCCGCGTTGTCAGTCAATCACCCCCGTTCTCGTCTTGTAAGTGTAGTTACTGTTAATTGAGTGCTGCTTAGGGATGCTTGGCGCGGTTCCACAGTAGTAATCCACCCCCCCTCCATCCGCCGCCGCAGCACGGTGGGGCGGGAAGGGCCGGGGCAGAGGGGGCGGGGTAGTTTTCGCCCGAGCTTGCTGCCCCTCCACGTCAAGCAACGCAACGCGCAGAACGATGCCGCGACCGTTGGGGGCGGATGGAATTTGGACGAGAAGGGGGGCCAAACAATGTTGTTGTAAAACTTACCGCAAGCGCCATCGAAGAGGCGGTAGCCGGCCTTGATGGCGTTGTAGACGACGTCCGCGGCAACGGAATTGTCGACCTTCCAGAGGCCGAAGCCCACCTGGGGCATGTCATAGCCGCTGTTGAGCTTGATGACAGGTGACGGCATTGTGCTCGATTCTGTTGATTTCTTTTGTGACAAAAGTATCGAGAGATGAGAAGGATAATTCAGCCGGGGCAAGGTTCAAGGAGCACCGAGGGGTTGCCGTGCTACTTATGCCAACCGGGCCACCCCCACCACAATCTTTGCAGACCGGAGGAGAAGAGGTGGCCCGCCCAGGAGCATCCCGCCGCGCTCGCCGAGTCGCGCGCTTCGTCGAGGATGGTTCCGCCGAGCAGGGCCATACCGTCCCGCCTGCGGCAGTACCTCCAGCAACCTCTTCCTGCCCTAGCGTAGGCTGCCAGCCCCTCCAGGGCCCATCTAGACCCGCTCCGTCGTCATAGGCGGCGCGGGTATCTACAGCGGGCGCCAGGGTCTTCCTCGGCGTGCCTAGCGTGGATGCTACATCGCCATGTTCCATGGCCACTTTTCTCAACATCGTTGCCGTGGAGAAGAAGCGCCCGTTTTCTTTTTTTCTTTATTTTTTTTTTTACTCCGTGGTGTACCGAGCGAAAATCGAGGCTTGCGTTGTCCTGAGCGCCATCGTCCCCGGAAGCGATCCACTGGTTCGCCTGGGATACTCGAGCAGATGTGAGAGCCAGCACACGGCCAAGGCTGTGGGCCCGTCCCGCCGAATCTCCATCTGCGCTTGGTTAAACTGCTTGCTGGAGAATGTGGACTCCCCCGTGGGAACCAGGGAGCGCTCACGAGTCGGCTGGCCGTTTTTCTTATTAGCCTTGTGCACGCGGCGGGAAAAGCTCGCTCTTAGCTCTCAACTCCCCAATCGTGTAACCCATGTGCCAAATCCGGTAGGTTATTCTTTGATAAGAGTTGCAGAGGGCAACGCTTTGGCGGCCCGCAACCAGAGACGGGCTGCGGCCCTGCATCTCCAGGCGTTTGTTGGCCAGCAAGCAGACGAAAAAGTTCAGGTGATCACATGGCCGATGCCGGTTCAATAGACGGTCACAGCCCAGAGAGAAATCCCGCCGAGCAAGACGCTGCGTGGGCAGTTTGAGGCGCTGCTGCTGGAGTCGAGAGTCGACTTGACCCGGTATCCGGCCATGCCCGCGCGATTTAGCCTGTTCAAGACCCGCGCCAACCAGAGCCGCCGGTTAATTGCAGCCAAGACGAAACAGTGGGATGGCGCCCCACAGCGGGTTTCCAATTTCGCCGGAGTGTCGCCAGCGCCGTCCTCACCTACCCTTGACCGAGGTGAGAGAGCGCGGTACGGATTTAACTAATTTGGTAGGTTGTTGAAGAACCAAAGTACTCGTAGTATCTATCCCTACAAGCGGTATGGTCAGACAACGCTCGGCGAAAGCAGACTTTAGCCAATCCAACAAACAACTGCGGATCGCGGTAGAGATCTCGAGGCGCTTGGTTGTATTCCGTACAAAGACGCATGTTGCAGATCACGGGGATGATGGCTACGCCCGTGAGCGATCCATGGTCTCGGGATGGTAGGCTAGTGAAAGATGTTGCGCAACACACAACCGCACAGAGTCTTGTACGAAGTAGAAGCCTACGGCTTTGAAGTCGGCAATCGGAACGTAGCGAGGAATTGGGGATTGTTGGGATGCTCTTTCCAAGCCAACAACTGCCAACAACTGCTGTTGTTGGCCGAGAACTTCGTCAGGGGTAAGCTCTTTCCTTGGTTTGGGCCGGCCCTCATGGGTGTTGCTGGAGCCAATCGCAACTCAACCAAAGCCTGGAGGGCCCGTTGTCCAACGACTACAGAAGTCAAGCCCGGTAACCTCCTAATGCTCATGAGAGACAAATCAGGAGTCTAAGCCTACCTTTGCTCGTTGCTGTGTGGGTTTGATGGACCGCCCTATTTGATGTTTCGTGTTGTTTTGTGCTATTTCTGCTTGGAAAAGTAGTAGAGAGGAGTGGATGGGGGATTACACCAAATCCACTGCGGACCTCGATCTGACAAACTGATACCAACTCAAAACAGTCAGTTCGGAGCTCGGAGCTGGCAGAAACAATCGACAGCTTTGGAATTCAGGGTTAGGGGAAAGTTGAAGAGCCTCAGAGCCATCGAGATCCTGCCTCGACTTCAGACCGCCTTTTCCTATTTTAGTTAGCTAAGGTACGTACCCGTGCCGACCCAGCTTTCAACACCATGCGGACCACTGCTAGCGTATCGCATGCTTCAACAGACCGCTGCAGGTGATATCGGAACTTTGGCAACCGGCCCAGTATCAGCCAACTTGCGAGCGGCTCAATTCAAGCTCTACGATTATCAGAAGCAGAAGGGTCACCGGGGAGTTCTGTTTGGACGTTCACGAGTACGGAACGAAAAGGAGCCGCGCGAGAGGGCGAGGCCATCAAGGCCGAAGCAACACCACACAAACCCACCTTTTCGACGACAGCGTCCCGCTGAGCCGGTCGTCCCTTCAACATGTCCATCCTCGGGAAATTCCTCTATAGTGCGACCCCCTCCCCCTTTTTAACGCAGGCCCCCGTCACTAACACAATGCGCGCCCCTTCTCTGCGAAACAGTCACCGTCCTCCTCCTCAACGCTATCTGCATCCCCTCCGAAGACCGATTCCTTGCGCGCGGTACGTTTTTCCCCCGCTGGTATCGTCCAGGCTTCCCCCTCCCACCTTAGCCAGCCAGCCAGCCGAGACTTTCACACAGCGAAAGGAAGAGGAGTGAAGAGAAGAGAGAAGAAGAAAGCTGACACGAACCGGCCAAAAACAGTCGGTCTCGCCCCGGGGACATACCAGCGCGGCTTCGGCCAGGACCTCGACACCAGCGTCAAGCACAAGATCATCCAGCTGATTGCGAGCGTGAGGACGGTCATGAGGGGTAAGTGGGAATCACATCCCAGGAGTGCCCCCCCCAAAAAAAACCCTTCCTTCCTTCCCCCAACCAAACCATACCACTGGGGCGGGCTTCGTGTCCGACATGGACGGGAAGCGGAAATCCTCCGCGGGCAAGCTCCGGCTGACCTTATATATAATGCGCACGACGGCGGGCAGTACCCCTCATCATCATCAACACCCTCATCATAGTCTACGAGCTCATCCTCGGCTAGTGAACCGGGGTTGGGTGGCCGTGTCTGTAAGAAGACAGAACGATGGAGAGGACAAGAAGAATATACGTGACGACGAGGAGAAGGCAGGACTCGGTTCGCCGTGGGCGCGTCGCGAGCTCTGGTTGATGTGGATATATGTAACGGCGACGCGACGGGGGCCGGGTGATGGTAGGGAAAGAGTCAGGCCTGCTACGTGCCAGGTAAAGCAATGCTTTTCTTTTCTTTTTCTGATCGCTGGCGTTTTTGGACGGGGAATGGATTCGGACTCGGTTGAATGCACATGCATGCATGCGTGCATGGTATGCCTAGGTACGCTTCGCAAGCGTGCACGTGTGTATCTTTTCGCCATGTGCAGAGGTGGGATGGTGCATCATCCCTAACCAAAGTCACAATAATCCGTACGTGTAGAGAGAGCAAGGTGGCAGTGGGGCAGGGACGGGGAACGAGCGATGAGGACTGTGTGCGCTGCGAGCGAGCTTGCTTGTTCCTGCTTATTAGTCGCAAAGTTAACACGCGGCCGAGCTGGCGATACCCGCTCGGTTGGCATAACCGCACACTCCGCGCTAGTCAACAATCGATGCCAAGGAACTTTCCAATCTCCGGCGCCCTGCCATGCCATGATCGTACATACAAGTCTCGAGGGTCCCTGAAGCACCGCCCCCGCCGGCCCCAATGTCCGCATGATTAGAGCCCAACAAAGGCGAGCTCGTGTCGGTCCTCGTGCCGAGAGACTTCATAGTACTCGCCGACCCAATCTCGGAGATCGCGCTCGGGAGAGAAAGGGGGGAGGGGGAAAGAAACAGCAGGTCTATATGAGCAGGTATGGTGAGAGAGCCACCAACGTGACGCCTGTAGCCAAATACCAAAAGGTGAAGAAGCAAAGTACGCAACACGAACACGACAGCCTCCCCGCGCGAGGGTATATATCCTTGAAAGAACCCCTTAACCCAGATGATCCAAGAACGGAAGCACGCCATCCCGAGAAAATCAGACGCTTACTGCTTTTCCCGCTTTATACAACCCCATCCCCGGCTCCAGCCCCTGCGATGGACAGTACTATAGGTAACCGCAACCCCTCTTAGGACGCCGAAGACAGGAACCTGCTGCTCTTTTTCCTGCCGAGCCCGAAGCTGAACCTCTCCTTGAGCGGCGGTTTCTGGTTCTCCTTGCCGTCTCTATCCTTCTCCCTGTCGTGCTTGTCGGGAGTGCGTCGCAGCTGGCTGACCGCCCCGGGCGCCGTGTCCGACCGTGGGATGGCCCGCGCCAGGAAGGGGTTGCTCGGCTTTTTGGCGGGCGATCCGTTGATGCCGCCGCCGCCGCTGCTGCTGCTGGTGCCGTTGCCGTTCCCGTTGCTACCGCCGCCGTTCTTGTTGTGGGAGTAGGGCGCCCCGTTCTCCTTGGCGCCCGACGACGGGATGCTCTCGCCCTGGACGCTCCCGCTCTCGCCTGCCTCGCTGCGATCGGTTCTGTACCCCTTTGGGTCGCCCTTATCCTCGTCCTTGTTCTGGCCAATGTGCAGGAAGGCGAAGCTTTTGCGGGTCATGGACTTGCTCGTCCGACCGGCCCGGTTGAACAGACCGTTTCGGTGGTGCTGCTCGTCGCCACCGTCGCCATCGCCGCCGCCTCCGCCGCCGCCGCCGCCGCCAGCACCCGCGTCGGACGAGGTGGTTGTGTCCGTGGTCGTTATCGCCCCGGCTTCTTTCCTGCGCCGCTTCTCTTCCTCTTCTGCCATCCGCTTGCTCTCCTTTAACACCTGGGCTAACTGCTCGCGTTCGAGCCTGGCCGCCTCTATTCGCCTGCGTTGCGCCTCGTTGCGCTCCTTTGCAGCGAGGCGAGCCTGTTCCTTTTCGGCGGCTTTCCGTGCCTTCTCCTCGGCCTTCTCCCGCGCCTTGGCTTCCTTCTTCTCCTTGGCTAGTTGCGCCTTGGTCTTTGACGTAACAGCGGTGCCCTTGTCCTCTTCCGTCGCGACGGCTGAGCCGGGGGGTGGCGCTGCGACTAGAGGGTGGACTTCCGAAGCGGACAGCGGAGGCGGCGGCGGGGCGCCCGAGGTGCTCACGTGGATCTCGGGAGGGGCCGACCTGGCCTGATCGAGCGTGGCTAGCGTCTCGTTCTCGTCCACCGGAGACAGGGGCTGCGAGTTGAGCTTCGAGAGCAGAGCGGTGCTTGACCCGTTCGGCAACTCCGTGGTCGCCGCGGTGTCTGCCGTCTGAGTGGCCAGTTTCACCTGGTCCAGGCCTTCGGCATCCATTTCTTCCCGCACCTTCTCGAACGTCGTCTCCTGGTAGAACAGCACGTAGGCGCACGCCATCCCGGGCTTGTCTCCGAAGAAGTTCCGGACGAAGTGCTTGTCCACCGGCTCGACCATCTCGTCGTCGAAGAGTAGCCACCCACGGTCTTTGGTCTTGATGACCGCGACATAGTGCCCGTGGTACGCGTTCCCTCCGATATGCACAACCACGGCGTAGAGCTCGTACATCCTGTCGGGATCTTCGGCGTCGTCGGTCGTCATGAACATCCGAAGGTGGTAGGGGTAGACGACACGGTGGAAGAGCTTCTGCAACCGGCTGTAGTCCTCGGTGTACTTGAACCGCTTCAGATGCAACGCGAGGATCTTGGGCAGTTTCTTGACCTTCATCCGCTTTTCCGCTTCCTGCAGGCCGCCGCAGTGGTCGCAGTGGAACTTGTTCCTCTCGCACAGCATCTCCTCGGCCGAGAAGTTGAGCAGGCACGCAGTCACGGACGAATGCTCCTCCAAGTCTATTGACAAGTCTAGAAACGTCTCGTCGCGTTGTGATGCCGTCTCGCAGGTCAGGCACCTGGTTTCCGAAGTCAGCACGCCCTCGAAGATGTCGTGCACCCAGCCGGTCCCTGACGACCGCGTCACAGAACCGGCATTGGTCGTCGTCGTCGTCGTCGTCGTCGTCGTCATGGCTATTGCGCCTGCGGCCTGATGAGACGGATCCTCCTTGCTTGTGCTGTCTGCCAGCTCTTGTGTCCGCTTGGCGTAAGCCTCGACGTTCGCAATCACGTCGTTGAGAACTATGCCGTAGAACTCATGAGCGTCCTGGTGCATCGAGTTGCGGAACATCTCGTTGTTACGCTTGAAGATGTCCAGGAACCTCTGCGGGCTTATCACGCCCGTCCTGGACTGACTCTCGATCATGGCCTGGAAGATGTCTCTGAGTGCCGTAAAGGTACACTCCTCCATGCCGGAAGGGTCGACGCTCTCTTGCGCGAGCTCTAATACCGGCCCCCTCAGCATGGCCTGCTTCTTCTTATACTCTGGCGAGTCCGGTTTGTCCTCCGGGCGCAAGGGCGGGACAGCAGGAGGGAGCTGCGGTCCGCCGAAGGACTGCCGCGGCTTACTTGGGCCGGCGGCATTCCCGCTCTGCTCCGGCTGCACCGGAGGTCGTATTGTAACATTGACCTTCCGCCTCTGCCTGTTCCCCTCGTCCCCGGGTAACGGCGGGGGGTAGTTGACGACATGCCGTCGGAACTGCTCCGAGTGATATAGTGCCTGAACAATCGAGTTGCAATAACTGCCAAAATGCCGTGGTCAGTGAGTGACCTCGCCTCCCTCGAGTGCGGGGGGCAGTGAGCAGGAATGTCTGTGGTTCCTCCCACCTACCATGTATTGCCGAACTAGATTTGAGCAACGACGGTTAGAACGAGTCCACCGCAGGAGGTGTCGGGGGTGCTGGTGTATCTCACGTTTTCCAACCCAAAGAATTTGTCGCTGCCGTCTTCCCGGATCGGACCAGCATTTTGTAACAGCTTCTCGAGCGGCGTCAGGTCTGGCCGAGGTTCGTCCTTTTTGCTTTTTGCGGATGCGGTGTTATCGGATTTTGAGACACCCTTGACACGTTATCGTCAGTCCTGAGCTAAATGCCATGCAGTCCGCAAAGCTGGGGGGGAGAACAGCGGGGGAATAGGTTGTCGCTTGGTGTCGTGTCGTTCCTGAACGAGGGCGAGAGTGTCTGCCCGAGACACACAGCGGCTGGTCTGACTTACAGATCCGGCCCCTTTGAGCTTCTGGAAGAACCCCGCCATGGCGGGCGCCGAGGAGACCAGGTGCTCGGCGCGTCACTCGGCAGGCGGGGGGTAGGGGCTGTGATGGTGTAGACAATGCGAGTGAGAGTCCAGGACGTCGACGATGGGTCGAGCAGCGCAGTGGCAACCATCCGGGGAGAATCTGGGATCGAAAAAGAGCGAAATGCGCTACGTGGCGCCGAGAGTAACGGCCGATCGAATACTACGGCCGTCTCGATAACGAGGGGACTGCACAGGGCACCCGAGACGCAAACAATTCGAGTTGCAGCAATTCTCAGGGCAAGACAGGCGCAGTCTCGGCGCGGTGGTTTCGCGCGACTCGCCCGCGGTGGATCGGTCGATGGCAAGTCTCGGGACACGAACAAAGATGCCCTGGTCAGACACAGAAACACTTCCCCAGCCCCAGCGAAACTCGCAGTGGAAGGCTGCACACAAACAGCGCTCTCGGCAGGGTACAGGACCGGGGATTGGACCACAGTCGCGCCGCTGCAAGAGAAGAACCTGAGCGGACAAGCGAGCACCTAGTAACTTAGTACTCGAGGTCACCAAGGTTGGTTGGAGACCTGGACAGACTTCAGGCCCGCAGGTTCCTGTGTGGTACGTACACTAACTACACTTGATAGTTACGGCAACACGTTGCCAAGAACCTTACCCCGGCCGCAGCACATTTCATTGGATTGGAAAACGGGCTCCTTTCCAGAACAGAGGTTCCTGGCGGGGTGTGGGGTCTTGCTTAGAGAAAGAACCCCACAGAACGTTCCCGCCCGCGCTCGTCGCTTGCTGCTGCTCGATTTGTTGGGCTACACTAGTGTAGGCGCAAAAACTGCCACTTCAACACAAAGGACCTCCCCGAAACCCTGGGGTGACGGCAAGATCGACTGTCGTCGACCCCTCTTTTCGCCCCGGTACTTTTTCTAGGCATTCTGGGAAAGGACAGAAATCGGCAGATCGTCTCACGACCACGTTGACCGTTAACTTATGCACCTTCCCCCTTGGAGCTGCAAAACCCGGCTCCGCAACACGCTAACTACGCAGCACGCTAATTACAGCACTGAACCCTACCTTGGAGCGGGTGGTCCTCGCCTGGGCCAACCGCTTCCCCGGGCTTCACGCTGTTGGCGGTCATCGCGGCGCGGCTCATCTTGCAGTTTTACGCGGTCTGCCGAATCAATCGAGCATACATAGAGTTCTGACTGACACTTCAAGAGACGGCCATCTGATGTAGTAGTGTACACCACACCGATCCAACAAGTATGGCCGATTCGAGGTTGAGCTGCATGCTTAGCCGTCGTTGGCCCTGACCTGCATGGTTAGCGATGCGACGCTGCTTTCGATTACCCTCGCCCGCTGTGCGCAGCTGGCCGAGCGGTGATGCCAACATAATCCGCCTACTAGTTGGTTAGTTACTTACTAACCAACGCTCTTTTCGTCATGCCGTCTGCGCAGAGCGCCGCGTAAGGCGGGGGGATGTGGGCGATGCATGCACCAAATGCACTGAACTGACATCAAGCTTTCCACTCGAGGCGACACGGCGCCACCCCGCCGCCGACAGATCTGCACGCCAATTCTTGCTCTCGTCAGTCAATCGACACCTCCCGGTTCTCTCATCTCTCGATGCGGTCGGGCCAAGGTTACATGCGCTGCCGGATGGTTGCAATATGGAAATGGAGGTCCCCGCGTCCGAGCGCCAGCACCAGCCAGGCGGATTCTGCAGGTGAGAGCAACATTCCCCCAAGGGTTTGTTGCTATTCGTGTAGCCCATCCTCTCGGTCGCCCTAAGGCGGATGGATGGCACGCTGCTGACGAGGGCCACGAGCGTGGAAGTGTGGGGTAAAGGGAAGGGCACTCAGACACCTTGCTTCGCTTGCGCAAGGAGCTTGCGTTTACCCTCGCTCTCGAGTTACCCCGGGTAGGTACCGACCATTGCCACTTTATAAATCCTTATGAGTGTACTGTACATACGCAGGAGCGCACGTTACTGGTAATGAGATTGATTCGCTACCTGGAGTGGTTGGGCTCCGTGCAGAGGACACGGGTTCCGTCGTCCGGGATGGTTTGTTGGGAGCAGGGAGCTCTTGGCGTGAGGTGCAGCTGGGCAGCTCGCCCACCCACTGTCGCTCCCAGGACGCAACTTGAACTCTAACGTTAACTCGGTACGGGATTAAAATGCCTCTGGTTCGTGGATTTGAACTAGCGCCGGGTTAACTCAACATCGTCCTGGTCGTCGGACACTAAGTCCGCACACTCCTGCGTACACTATATATGTACAAATACGTCGTTGGAAAAAAAAAAAGAAAGAAAAAAAAAAAAAAAGACCACAGCAGGCAGCGGGCCGTGCCAATCACGCGGCGGTGCGCGATGGAGGGCCGTTTTTGCCGAAGGAATGCGCCGCAGGCAAAGGGCCACGCACACACCGCTGAGATCAGCCCGGCTGCCTCCTGTGGGATGGGTCGCCCGCGTCCTCATGGCACCCTTGAAGTGCAGCAGCGAGCCGAGTGGGACATGCATGACACCTCTCTCTCCTGACGCTGCTGCGCTCTGCGTGGCCAGATGCCAAAACGCCGAAAAGTGCTCTAAGTGGCAATCAAAACCGACAAATGGCGTCGCCCCGATTGACGACGGCAACCCTACTATACGTTCGTCGCGCCTTCCGCTCGTCCAAACCAACCATCACCACCTTATGACAATACCTCGTAACCCCATATATGCGGTCTGATCCTTCGCTCATACTGTGTACTGTACATGAGGAAAGTCTGGTGTTCGAACAGACTGGTAGAACGCACGTCTGTCGAGTTGGATTCCGGTTGCCCATCCCTCTCTTTCCCTCTTGCCTCTTTGGCTTGATTCTCTCCCTAAGGTTATTGCGCGGTCTGCCTTAGGCATGTTGCATACAAGAGAGTATAGAATTCTGGCATATTGCTTCTTTTTCGAAATATCCGTCTCGAATGTTTCTCTTCTCCAAAGATTCCTGGAGGGTACCGACTTGTTACAACAACGCCGGACTGTTAAGTCTCATGTAGAGCGGCTCGGCGATGAGAAGAGACTTATGTCATAGGAGGTGTTCGAACTTCCGGGTAAATGATGATCAGTTCACTACACGGCTGCTAACCCGCGATCAAGATGCATCCAGTCTATTTGTGGTGGTGCCACAGGCCGAGAGAACGGCCGACGGTTGGGTGAGCCTCCGCAGGACTTCGGATACAGCGTCACACCAGAGGCTCGGGACGTTTTTTTTGCTTTAGCCATGATCAAGTCCGCACATACAGACATTGGTACCTACCGTCCATCTAGGACATGCGCGGAGTAGGACGATCCAGTTCGGCCCAGCCACATGACGACCTGCCGAGGCCAGGAGACACGGTGCTTACACTATTCCACTACGGAGTAATCCGTACTCACCTCGGGTGTTCAGAAAAAAAGCCGTCGTTCCCAGGACGCAGACTCGGAGTTGGAGAACACCACAAAAAGTGTGGTGCCTCGCTAGCCACGTTGCCCTCTCATTCTGTATTTATCAGTCAGTGACTCGAAGGACGGCCATTAAAGGAAGGGAACACGACGCCGGAATCCTGCAAGGTCCTCCTATCCACCCGTCTGTTCGCTCCACCTTTCCCGAGTAGTTGATCGCCCAGCCTGCTACCACACTCGTAACTTCTCCGCTCAGCGCGAGCGTGAGATTCTGCCCTGCCGGTCGACGGTAACAACAACACAAAAGACTGCGTGAGAGCCAAGACCCTGTCTCGGGCAAGGGCTCTGTCACAACAGACACTACCGCGCAAGAACCCGTAAACTACCCGATCTAACTGCTGCCCTACTGGGGTGCTTGCAGTACCACGTGAGATTTCCGAATCTGGGTCAAAAGGTTATGCGCAGTGCGTGTAACAACACCAACCTCCTCGGGACACTTCGTCTCCCGCGTGGGCAAAACCCGATTCGAAACGAAAAGGCTGGGCCGTGCAAGATTCGCCAACTTGTCCACGGGGACAGGAGAGGGAATGTGCGATGACGTTATGAATCGGACCGTCTCACCATCAGGATTCGCGTCCCAGGTCATGCGGCATGCATATCACGGGAGTTCACATGTTGCCCACCGTCACCCCATTCTTCAACACCGGAGATATCGGCGTCTCTCCCCCGAAGGTCGCGACACAGGTAACGGGCCGGTCCGTTCGTGGCAGCGTTTCACCCAGCGGGGCATCTCCGTAGGGCAGTCGGCAATGTGCGAGGATGGACTCGTGGGCCGAGGGACAGGTTCATTCGATCCTCGTAATCCGGATGAGATGGCCAAATCGAAACCAGAAAGAAAGGAGAACCTCCCATGAGCCCCATTTGACCGTTACAGTCCAACGCCGGCCCTCTTCTGAACAATGCCAGATTCGCAAGTCCACCCGAAAGAGCCCTGCATTCCCAGAACAGTCCATTGAAAGATATCGTACACCAATCGGAGCGACCCATCGCGACTATTGACCGCGAGGCGGGTAGAGACAAGCACGATCAGGTCGTCGGATCTCACATCACTTTTCAAGCTTTTGCTGTACCTCCCGACTTTGTTTGCCCCAGGTATCTAGAATCCCAACACGCACCCCCGAAAAAAACGAAAAAAACAAAATTATAGACGACACAATCCCCCCGGAACCCCGAATGCCCGATACCGCAAGATGGTTTGTGCCGTCCCGTGCCTGCCCTACCCGTCGTTGCCTCCCCGTATTCTTCTTCGTCGCTCGCCAAAGGTTGTTTTCGGGAAGGAAAAGGGGGGGGCAATCTTGTCCTCCCTCGGCCGTCGACGTGGAGAGCAGTGCCTTTGCTGCGAGCGAGCTTGCCCCGCACTTGAACCCTCGCGCTCTAGCTCGGAATCTAGCTCGGAATCGAGCTCGGAATCTAGCTCGAGAACTTGCGGGTGATCTTGGCAATGACTGTTGTATTTCGTCAGCGTCATGCTTCCCATAATCTTCCCTCCCCGCCCCCCAAAAACATATACAGCCCGGCAACCACCCGACCCGGGGGGGGGGGGGGGGAAAGGTAACTCACTATGCAGAGCAACCACGCTAAAGATAAAGACCAGGCTGAGGACCAGCACGACGACCGGGTCGACCTTGAGCCCGGGGCTCTCGTCCGTGTAGAGGCGGAGCATGGTGCTGCTGGAGCCGCCGGCGCCGGCGGCGCGCGTGCTGTTGGGCCGCGCGTTGGCGATCCTCTCCTTCTGGTCGGCCGCCGCCCGCCGCCGGATCGCCGTGCGCGCCCCGCCCGGCGGCGGCGGCGACGAGGGGCGCACCGCGCTGCCCGTGCTGCTGGCGCCCCCCGAGGGGCCGCTGCCGGCGCCGCTGCCGGCCGTCGGGGATGAGGCGCGCGGAGAGGCCTGATTTTGTACCGGGGTTAGCTTAGGCCCTTCCTTCCATCCACAATATGTTCTCTCTTTCCATCTCTCTCTTTGTGTGTGTGTGTATGTATGTGTGCGCACGTGTGTGTTCTTGCTTGTACGTTGACGAGTTTCGCTCGTCGGAGAGAGGGCAGGGGAGGCCGGGGGGGTTACGATGCGGCCTCGTTTTGATGGAAGCTGCCTTACCATTGTTGTTGTTGTGGTGGTGATGGTGGTATTAGAAGAGAAGTAATTGAGAAAGCGAAAACGTGGTATCGAGAACGAAAGGCAGAGAGGAAGAATGAACGGCGCTCGTTCTTGAGAGACGCAGGTTGGCTCAATCGGTCGGTGGTCGCGTGGTTGGATTTGGGCGGGCGGCCGAGCTGGAACACGCTGTTCACGCCCCTAATTATCGAGCAGGAAGATCCGTGCTTCGAATTGAGGCCACGAAGTCACAGCTCCCTTGCTCCCTTGCTCGGGCCCGTGGAGCCCGGCCCACCAATCCCCATCCTCGTTCGAGGACTGGCGCCGCAATTTTGTTTGACCGGGGTGCTCTTGACGGCGCGCCTGGGCCACGCCCGCCAAGAGAATAATACTAGGTAACGGAATACGGAGTAACTACACCAGCAGCACATTGATCTCGACGCTATCTGCGAACATAATTACTGTTAAACCTCGGGATCCCTACTCCGTAAGGGTTCCAGGCCACAGAATACCCAGTCAAGGTTATATTTTGGATGAGCTCCCCGGATCGAAGCATTCGGGAGCGGCACCGGAAGTGTGATGCGAACCGAAGCATCGTCGAGTCGAGTAACCCAAAGCGAGAATCAGTCGAGCCATGCTTCTACGGCCACCTCTCTTTCCATCGTCCCTCTAGCATTTGCAGATTCGTTAGATTGAACCCGGAGTGACTAAGAATACAAATCGGGATAACCTGCAACTCCGTTGCCTTCCCTGCTCTGACTTGGCGACCCAACTCGGCGTCTTGAAGAATCCATGCGCCGTATACGATATCTCGCCATGTCCCTATTTCTGTCATGGTTTATACGGGATTGGGATCCCCCATCTGCTCCCACTTCACCACAGCCGAGGTAATGCTTGTGATAAGTCAAACCTGGTTCCTGGATGTGACCAGACGGCGGCAGCAAGGCTGTAGAGTCTATTCTTTGACATTCAACTCTGGGCTTGGTCCATCGTTCCTCTCCAACCCGCTGCAAACGATTCTGACCTGCTCCGCCTGTCAACCTTCAAAACCTCTGGCGAAGGGCTGGGAATGTATTGTCACAGAGCCGTGCAGGAGGACCGTGTTGCAAAAACATGCCACCCAGAGGAAGGGCAAAAAGAGGGATTAATAATATATACACGAGGCAAAACGGTGTGATGATATGGTAGGTGTTAATGAGACGACAGACATTGCGAGTGTTATATATCAGCAGGGGTAATGGGAAAGCGATCAGATATCGAAGAATGGCAAAGGAAAAATGCGTCAAGGGGTATGGTAGACAAAAGAAAACCGGGAAAGGGAGACAGATATAGACGACGACCCATCTAGGGGTTGGGGTATGATGCGCGAGGTTCAGTGCAGACTCGAGCTGCAACAGGACGACCTCGGCAGAACTATGGTTGGGACCTCTCTGGGTTTGATACATGGGGAAAGGGGGAGAAAACAACAAACAGGAAGACCAATATCTGACGATGCCGGCTTCTCCTCACGCGCGCCCGCCTGTCTGTCCGCTGCTCAACGCTTCGCAAATGTGAAAAGAAAGGAGAGGAATCGAAAAGAAAACAAAGAAAAGAAAAAAAGGGTTGGCCGTCTCCCAAGCATTTACCAAACTCCCAAATAGAACCGCTTCCAGCTGAACGTTTTTCCGCTTGCGAACCAGTCCATTACTGTTATTTTTTTTTGAACCCGTTTGCCATCGTGTGTTCCCCGGGTGAGTCGAAGGGGAGGACGAAATTGTCACCACTGCAAACCGGCCCCGGCTTGGATTGACTGCGTCCGCTCTCGAGACTGGGCATCGGACCTGGGCGACGAGTGGGCGTAGACATCCTCTCAATGCTGTGCCTCCAGAGTTTCCGTAGTTTCGGCGCATGTGCGGTTCTATTGCGCATATGCGGCCGGGGTCCCCTGATCTTGTACGAGACCGATTCATGGTTGTCTAGCGCCAATTCGATCGAAAGAAGGTACGCCGCAGAAAAGAGAAAACCGTGACTGTTAAAGAGTGACATCGAGGACCAGGCTGACGTCCCGGACGGTGGGGCCAGCCAGGTCTTCGAGAACGGGGATAAGATCGAGCAGCTCGTTATCGTGGGCGTCGGAGAACCAACTGCTGATGGGAACAGCGTGTTGCGGGTGGAAGATGTACGAGGTCGGCGAGTTGTCGATAATAATGGTGTCCTTCAGGTCGCGGCCAACCTGCGACAAGTCCTTGACGTAGTTACCCTGATGGTTGTAGCAGCTCTCCCTGAACAGCCGGTGGTGAACCACCTTATGAATGTCGAGCTGATCGAGAAGCGGGTCGCCGTACTGTGTGCCCTGCGTTAGCTCCACACCGGCTTCCGAATCTTCCACGAGTCGGCCTACCTTGGACACGGAGGCCGTGAAAACCACGACTTCGTAGAGCTCGCCGACTCTCTTCATGAACTGATCGACACCGGGGCGCTTGATGACGTAGACATTATGGTAGTTCCCTTCGATCTCCACCGGTATTGTGAAGTCGGCCTGGTGAAGAATCTAGGATGGCGGTCAGTATTGGACCTGTCACGACGAGGACCGGGTTTGCTCCTCACCTTAAACGAACTGTGGACCAATGTCTCGTCGAGATCGAGAACTAGGCATTTCCGGCCCTTGTGCTCGGGCGCCTGAGGAGGCAGGAGGAACCTTTGAGGTTGGTCCGGAGCGAAGACCGGCGGGCTTTCGATCAGTGCGTTGCTTGGAGCGCTTGGAACTGCGGGTATCGGTCCCGAAGGCGGAGGGGGAACCCTTGGTAGTGTTTCCTCTGCGGTTGCCGCGGCTCCTTGGCTCACTAGCTGCCGCGCATTCTCAGCATCTGGCATTTGCACATCACCCTCGGCATCCTTCTCCGAGGCAGCCTCCTCCACCTTTTCGGCATCCGTGCCTGTTGCGTGCGGCGGCTCCACTGAGATTACCGGATTGCTTGCGCCTGGGCCAACGAGTGTCGTCTGCTTCGACTCATTGTCCCGCTCGCCACCTACTGTAGATTGGTCCTGAGTGCTGGTGCCCGAGATCCGCCTCGCGTTCTTTGCCGGTCCTTGAGGGACTGAGGGTGGCTGGCTGGGCTCTTTCTCGGAAAGCTGGATCCTGCTGCCGGAGGGCTGCTCCGAGGGCGTGGCCGTCCTACGGCTGGCGGTTTGTGGTCGCGCAGGTATTTTCTCGAGCTTGTGAGTCGGGAGCGGCGTCTCTGAGTCGAGGCCGTTGGCGTTGTCCGGCACACCGCAGCACCCAAATAAGGCGAATAAGCCGCCCTTCTTCTTCCTCTGGGAGGTTGCCGCAAGCGAGTTCGGTTCCGATTGGCCTGGCGTCGCTGTTGGTCCTGTTGCGGCACCTAAACGGTTACTAGACGCGCTTCCATTGTGATTCGGCCGCAACATACTGCCTCTAGATTCCTTGGAGCGT
The DNA here is from genome assembly GCF_042370625.1 of Thermothelomyces heterothallicus. Taxonomy (NCBI): domain Eukaryota; kingdom Fungi; phylum Ascomycota; class Sordariomycetes; order Sordariales; family Chaetomiaceae; genus Thermothelomyces; species Thermothelomyces heterothallicus. The sequence goes on along the minus strand of NW_027192586.1, from coordinate 359,476 downwards.
CCTCCGATGCTGTCTCTCGAATCACCGGCGGTCGCACCGCTTAATCCTGTCGCGGTCGGTGACGGCCGGACTCTTTGGGAAGACGACCTTGACGGAACCGGTAACAGGCCACTATTATTCTTGGAACTCGTTCCGTCCTCGGGGGCCAGCGTCTCCTTTTCCTTCGAGCTCTCCGCCGCCACCTGCGGCCTCTCCTCCATACCCCGAGACATACCGGTCGTCGAAGGCGGCGCCGATGAATGTAGCGTGCAGATCCAGGCCCTGTTGCAAGAGTCAGCGTCAGAGTCTTCAGTTAGGGGGACGTCGAGGGCTCCAAGCCCAGCTGCATTCAGCAGGAGCGCGTCGTCGAGCAGTGATCTAAGTTGGGAAACGATAGAAAGCAATCATTGGTGACCGACACGAAGCACACGAAAATGCGGGCCAGGCGTGTCCAAGTCACAAAGCTGTCGTCGCAAATGGCGCGCACGCTCGTTCGATGCAGGCTCGATGCAAGGTAGTTTAGCAACGCACCTCCGATGATCCAAGCTTTCCAACGCAGCTCAACCCCTCTATCTCACCGGTACACGTCCGTTGCGCCGCTTTCCCCGGTTCGCCTTTCCACAACCTCCGTTGAATTGGCCGTCGTCCGAAATCCGAAAGGACTTCGCAGCACGGAAAGCAAAAAGCTATTGTTGAGGAAAATCCGGATCGGACCGTGACAGGCGGTCGGTGCAGGGCGGGAAATTGGCGCGGAGGCCGATCAGCAAAGGGACCGAGCAACGCACGGCTTGATGCGTGTCTGCCTCGGGGCGACGTGAGAATGACAAGGGAACCCAGGTCCGAAAAAAAAAAAAAATAACCTGCCCGCCGATTGAAAGAGCAACCGGCTGATGACCAACCGATGGCCGAGCGGGATGGAGAAGGAGAAGGGGGACGTATCAACGGCTGAGGAAAGTCGTCAGGGCGCAAGCGAGATGATTGACCTAAAAGGCGAAGAAGGGGCGCGGTAGGTTAAGGTACTAGGATCGCTCAAGGGACAGTGGACGACTTTTGGGGGGGGGGGGGGGAGGGAAGGAGAATGCCAAGAGTGGAATAGCGGATTGCCTGTGCAGAGATTATTACTATGTAGCCAGGCTGGGGGGATGATGGCAGGAGTTAAGGTTGAGCCCGGCGCCTCCAGGAACGCTCTGGCATTTGGGCGCCAATCGCTGGAGCAAATAATCTCAGCTAACAGGGTCCATCGTCGCCCAGCATCGGCCATGTATCCGGCATCAGCTCAATGCAATCCAATGATGGAAACTAACCAGCAGCACACCAAAGTAAGCCCGGGTCTGCTCCGATGAAGTGTCAGGCGTTTTGAAGAGAGCCCAGCAACTAAATATGGATGGACAGACATTACTTCTTCGTTCAAAGGAAGAAAACAACACCGACAGCGCATATTTCTGCAGGTCAAGGCGACGAACCACTGCTACCTTAAACTGCATAAGATAGACAGAGAGAGAGAGAGAGAGATACGGAATAACTAGTCGAAATTCCGCGGTGTGTTGGGACCTTGAGCGAAAGAGGGCGGCGGTTCCCCTTTCCAACGAAACAGCCGCCCGGGGTGGCGCGATGAGGGTCTAGCGGCCCAAACCAGCCGATAACTTCAAGTAGTAACGTTAACTAGCAAGTGCCCCGCTTTCAATGGGTGCATCACCGGGCTGGCCAGGCATTGCCAACGGCGACCTGGAACAAGTGAACGCCACGGGAAGCAGCCACATGGCAAAAGTTCGATCATGACCTCTGATGCCAGATCGGACCTGATTGGAGCCATCACACAGAGAAGCGAGTCGATGTGTCTTGCCCAATTGCCCTAGCCAAGGAGCAGACCAACTTTCTCACTTTCACACTTTGCATGTGTTATCCAAGAGTCAAAAGCTCAGCATCCGTACGGAGTAGGATGGCAAGAGCTCCACAAGCCCTCGAGTCCAGTCGAAATTCATTCAGGGTGTTTTCAGTCCGGCAAGGGATGCTTGGGAAGCCGTCGGTGGGCCATGCCTTAGTTATATGATTGGTCACCTTAACCGCCCAGGGCAGTGACGGGCAATCTTGGACACGTTCGAGCGGACCACTCACTGCAGCCGCCTTGTCGCTGGTGATTCATTGGCAAACCACCTTCGAGACAAGGCCGAGAGATCTCCAACAACGGAGCATGATCTGAGTTGCGAAACATTAGTTATCGCGAAAAACTCCGGCCCGGTCAGTGATAGTGGCTGCGTGGACTGGAGCCAAACCGCTGCAAGGCTACTACGCTCGTTGGTGCAATCGGTCGTGCCGCCTTAGCATACCTTAAGACGATCGCTGCATACCCTGAATACATACAAGTAAGCGTGTCGCGTAGTGTCGAAAAGATGGAATGCCCCCGTGATAAAGGAGTCTTGTTCGGCGGTCAACTTGGCAATGCTATTCTTTCAGGCTCCTTCCACATAAAATGTTTGTTCCTACATGTCACGTTACTCAACACCCTGCCGACAGAGAAGAACCAAGTCTGGAGATGCCTTTCGCTAGTGAGGCATGGCATCTGAGCATATCCAGAGTGCTCTTGCACACTGCCGACTTGGACACGCAGTACGGATGTACTTGCATGGAGTAGGGTACGGAGGACGACGCGAACTTTTCTTTTGCTGTACTTCGTACAAAGGGAATACGGGATTCCACTCGAGTGGGCTTACCACCTAGTTATGTACAAGAGCAGGCGGGATCGGGATACCCCAGTTCGCCAAGATGCTTCCAGCAGTGGCCGCGGGGAAACCACTGCTGATTGGGCAGCAGGGCCAGTGGCAGACTCTGGGGAAAGCCGAGTGGCTGTGGCAATGACGTGAGCAGGATGAGGTAATCCGTAAAGGTGTTCCGTACCTGGTAACTAGCGGACCGCTCTGTGTGGCTGCGGGACCTTCGTTCACATGCTACCGACGACCAACTTTCGGATCACAGCTGTCGGAACTTGACAAACACCCTCCTTCCCCCCCAAAAAAAAACGCCCGTCACCACAAGACCTGACAAATCTGTTTCTCCCGTCGGTGTGCACGGCTCGGATTTCATACACCAAGACACATTTGCTTGGATCTTCATCAACGAACCACATTGACCTACATTCCCACGAGAAGCACCAGCTCTTGACTCGAGGATTCCGACCCAGGGCCCGCTGACCATCGATCAATTGCGACTCCGCAAGAAAGCATCGAGTCGGCTGCCAGAAACAGCCCTAAAAAGACTCGCTCGTCCCGAGGGGTCGTATCGCACACGGGGATTCCACCGCATCATCTGCATCGCGAAGCGCTCGCCGATGGACCAGTGCGTTTGATCCCGAAACGCGGGATTCGAACAGGAACGTTTCGGCGCCACCGTGACGGCCGCGCTACCTCGCGGCGGTGAACATGGCGGCCCAATCGACACTACGACACTCGGCCGCCGAGGAGGCCATCGCTGCTTTTATCGACAAGTACACCGAACTCATCCGTTCCAAGCTCCGTAAGACCTCCCGAACGACCCGCCTCCTTGCCACGCTCGCCCTCGTCACGTCCATCATCCTCGCCGGTGAAGGTGCCCGCCGTCGGTGGAAACGCAAGCGCGATGAGAGAGAACAGGGTAGAAAGTTGGTGCGCACCAACTCGTGGCTTCATAACAAGGACGGCTCCCGCACCATCTACGTCCCGTACCGAAATCGCGACCGCCCAGCTAAGGTGGTCATCCACACGACCAAGCCTCTAACCTTCCAGGCACACCGGCGCCTGTTTTTGAATCCGCCTAGAGTGTCCGGGCTGGGTGATGGAACAGTCCCTTCGGCCCAGACCAAGCCCGGCCTGAACCTGGCCTTCCTCCATCAGTTCCTTAGCCTGATGAGTATCATGATCCCGCACTGGAACAGCAAGGAGGCTGGCCTGCTGCTGAGCCACAGCGCTTTCCTGATGCTGCGCACCTACATGTCTCTGGTCGTCGCCCGCTTAGACGGCGAGATCGTGCGCGACCTCGTGGCGGGTAACGGCAAGTCCTTCTTGTGGGGTCTGGTCAAGTGGTGCGGTCTCGGCGGCTTCGCCTCTTACACCAACGCCATGATCAAATTCCTCGAGTGCAAGGTGTCGATCGCTTTCCGTACCCGGCTGACGCGGTATATCCACGATCTGTATCTGAACGACAACCTCAACTACTACAAGGTCCACAACCTGGACGGCGGCCTGGGATCGGGGGCGGACCAATTTATCACTCAGGACCTCACGCAGTTCTGCGCAGCAGCAGCGAGCCTCTACTCCTCGCTGGGGAAGCCATTTGTTGATATCTGCGTCTTTAACTACCAGCTCTACCGCTCGCTCGGCCCGCTTGCCGCGCTGGGCCTGATGAGCAACTACTTCATAACCGCCAGCATCCTTCGGAAGGTGTCCCCGCCGTTCGCCAGGCTCAAAGCCGTCGAGGGTAGAAAAGAAGGCGACTTTCGCAGCCTGCACGCTCGCCTGATTGCTAATGCCGAAGAAATCGCCTTCTATGGCGGGGCCGAGACGGAGAAGACATTTCTCGACAAGGAGTTCAAGTCGCTCTCCAAATGGATGAATGACGTTTACCACCTCAAGATCAGGTACAACATGCTGGAGGACTTCATCCTCAAGTACAGCTGGAGCGCCTACGGCTACATTCTGTCGTCGCTGCCCGTCTTCCTCCCCGCGTGGGGCGGTCTCGGCGGCAAGTCGGAGCAAGCCGAGCACGCCGTCCAGGGCGGCCGTGAACGGACGCGCATGAAGGACTTCATCACCAACAAGCGGTTGATGTTGTCGCTCGCCGACGCTGGCGGCCGTATGATGTACTCGATGAAGGATCTCTCGGAGCTCGCCGGTTACACCAGCCGCGTGTACACGCTCATTTCGACCCTTCACAGGGTTCACGCGGGCGCGTACCACGCCAAGGGCAGGGATAACGAACTGTTCTCCCTCTCGGACGTCCAGGGCACTACGCAACTAGGGTTTGACGGGGTGCGCTTGGAGAATGTCCCCATCGTCGCCCCTGCGCTGTGGCCCCAGGGCGGCGAGGAGTTGATCGAGTCGCTGTCGATGATTGTTCGTCGCGGCGACCACCTGCTCATCTCGGGCCCCAACGGTGTCGGCAAGAGCGCCATTGCCCGGGTCATAGCAGGACTCTGGCCCGTCTACCGCGGCTTGGTCAGCCGCCCCAAGGCCACCGGCGAGGATGGAATCATGTTCCTTCCCCAGCGGCCCTACCTCAGCATCGGCACCCTCCGCGATCAGGTCATCTACCCGGACGGCGAGGCCGACATGCGCGAGAAGCGGAAGAACGACTCGTACCTGCAGTACGTACTCGATCTTGCCCGCCTGGGATACCTGCCGGAGCGCGAGGGTGGGTGGAACACCCGCAAGGAGTGGAAGGACGTGCTGAGCGGGGGCGAGAAGCAGCGTCTGGCCATTGCCAGGCTGCTCTACCACGAGCCCAAGTACGCCTTTATCGACGAGGGCACGAGCGCCGTGTCGAGCGATGTCGAGGGGCTGCTGTATCAGACCTGCAAAGAGAAGGGAATTAGTGAGTCTCATCGACCCCCGCTCGTTGATCCCGCTTTATTTTATCCTGAGTGATCCCTTCACTAACCCACTTCTGCGTCTTCTTCCTCTAGCCCTCATTACCATCTCGACGCGCGCCTCTCTCAAGAAGTACCACACCTTCAACCTGGTACTCGGCCAGGGCGAGGACGGCGACCGCTGGGAGCTGCAGCGCATCGGCACGGAGACGGAGAAGATGCACGCTAGGCGCGAGCTGGAGGAGCTGCGCGAGAAGCTGGCGCAGGTTGACAAGTGGAGGGCGCGCCACGCCGAGATTGAGCGCGAGCTCGCCAAGGTTTGGGTCGAGGGCGGCGAGGAGCTCGCTGCCGAAGGCGGTCAGGAGGGTGAGGGTGAGGGTGATGGGAAGGCTAAAGTTGCGGCCGATGCCGGTGCTGATGTTGGGACCGAGGGTAACGGGGGGGAAGCCGATGGCGAGGAGACGCCGGGCAAGGGCCGAGAGGAGGCGGTGGTGGTTGGCGTGGAGCAACCCGAGACGGAGACGGAGGCCGACTACCAGGAGGCGCAGGAGGAGATGGAGGATGAGACGGAGACGGAGACAGAACTGGAAACAGCGACGCAAACACACGGCGGGGCCGAGGAGGGCGGCAGCGCCGGCGAAGGGTCGGGTGTTGTTGTATAAGGTCGTCTGGTTCTTTTATCCCTGACTTGAGGGGGTGGCTAGCGTGGTTACATATCCGGGGTATTGGGAAGGCGGCATGTAGTCGTATATACAGCGTCTTGTGTGCATTGTTCATCATCATGCCACTGTGGGCTGTCCAGTTGGCTTGATACACGAGCGGTACTACATGAGGAACAGAGCTTCGTGGACTTTCGTTCCGACCCGAGTTTGGTTTGGCTGTGTTGAAACGAAACTGTCACAGTTGGGATGTCTCTTACCAGCTCAGAACCTTCGAAATGCCCATGACGTTGTAGGGCCCGCCGTGGGACTATACATGCGCAAATATGGAAATGCCAATGTGTGCAGAGGGAGGCCGGCGAAACTCTCTTATCAAAGTACGGCTAGAGATGGCGATTTCCGGTTCATCGTGGACATAATGACTTGCCAAAGGAATGAAAAACGGAGGGGAGGCCGGCCATTGTCGGGCCTCGTATGTGTACTGTAAGCTACGGACCAACCCACGAATTGGCACTAGCGATTCTTGCGCCCCGAAGACGCGTCTGCAGGCCATCGAGGATGAAGGGACTAAGCCCTTGATGCGTTATCCATAACCAGCACAACTTCGGGCCACATATTTGTCTGTTTGTCTGTCTACTAGTCAAGTCACACACACAGGCGAGAGCGAGCCAGAGAGAGCCAGCCCCCAAGGTTGAGAGAATGATGGTGATGACGATGATGTTGATGCAGCGCACAATTCCAACTCAGCCATGCCCCTTGTGAGATACGATACTTCATGTGAAAGATTAGGATGAAGAAATTGATCAAATGATGCCCTCATACGATGATGGGTGATGCTAGATAACCCCCGAAAGAACACATGTCATCCAGTCGAGATAGCAGGAAAAAAAAACAAAAACAAACACAAAGCCCGAGCCAACTTACGCGAGCAGCAGTCGACCAAACATTTTCCCATATGTTGCACCGGTGTCCAGCCCAGTCCGAGTTAAGACCCCCCTATTTCCAAAAAGGCAAACAAAAGACCATAAATTCCCGACGCCAGCCGAGGCAGGACTAAAAAAGAAAGAGCGCCGATGGAGAGAACGCCAACCACTTTTACCGCACCAGAAATACGTATCGTCAACTCCACCCTAAAAACAAAACAAAACAAAAAAAAAAAAAAAAAAAAAAAAAAAAAAAAAAAAAAAAAAAAAAAAAAAAAGACAACCTTCCTTTTGCAAGATCCGGAGTCTGCCTTCCCTGTTCCCCCCTGAACTCTCGATAAACCAAAATATAATCACGAGTGAACCAAAACGAGGATTATGTGTTGAGACTTATCAATTTCTTTCCCACCCTCACGCCGAGAGAAGAAGACTTGAAGATCCCAAAGAGGAGTCGTGAGCTGAAGAGGTCGGTAGAGGGTACGCATATCAATATGTGTGTGACACAAGGAAGGGGTATATGACGCTAATTCGGGTTTCGGAGAGAGGATGGTGGGGTTGGGAGGGGGTATCGCGAAAATTAAAAAGCCCAAAATAAACAACCGAAGCCAAGACTGTGTTGGTTCTTTAAAGAGATAACGGGATAAACCTGTTATGCCACTGCCGCTGCTATGCGCCGGCAGGGTAGCGGCTCTAGTAGGGCGATGACTCTGGCGTGCTGACACCAGACTCGGCCGAAGCCGACGGGGAGCCGGTTGCCGCCTGCGGTATCGTCGCCTGCAGGCCGTCGTCGTTGTCGTTGTCGTTGTTGTTATTAGATGGTGGCGCAGGTGCTGGCGGTAGCAGGGATGCAGCGGCCGGGGTGGTGCCCTGGGTGGAAGAAGGGCCCTCGCCCGCGTCGTCGAGCGGCCCGTAACGGGCTTCGTACTTTTTCAGGAGGGCGAGTTGATCGGACAGGGTCTCCAGGACATCAGAGATGGGAGCGCGAAGGTCGCTGGGCTTGGCGGACGGCTTGCCCTCCACAAGGACAAGGCGACGGACGGCGAGGGTTGAGATGCACGTCTAGGTGTCCTGTTAGTCTTTTGGTTCCATAAAATCAAAGGAATCGAGAGATGAACAAGATTCTTTTTTAAAAAAAAAGAAAAAAGAAAAGAAAAAAAAAAAGAGCTGCGATCATCAGGAATGCGGGGGGGATGACATACCTCAATCCGGCTGACTTGGTGCTCCAAGAAGCTGATCAAGAACCGCTCCGTCACCTCTCCGCCGCGCCGCTTCATCCGCTCCATGAGCTCCGTCTCGGGCGGGTGCAGCTTACGCCGGGTCACGTCCTCGAAGGTGCTGCACAGCATCTCGAGCCTCAGGGCCACGTGCCATGTAGCCCAGATGTCGTCGGGATTGATGGCTAGCTGGCTGTCCGGGCTGAGCATGGCGGGCCGGTCGGCGGCGGCCTGTGCCCGCTCGTGAAGGTTGTGCTGGTCGATCCTGCCGGCGAGAGCGTGCGGATAGAGCGAGTAGATGTACTCTGGGTTCTCGAGGCCCTTCAGCTTCTTCTCGCCCAAGTCCTTGACTTCGAACCCCTGGCTGCTGAGGGAGCGGAGCTCGTTGCGGATGGCCCGGGCGAAACCGTCGTCATCGAAGCTATCATCGGACGAGCCCGATTCCTGGTACGTCTCGAGGCAGCGCTGAATCTCCATGATGAAGTCCGACGAGACGGTGATCTGGCCCCCGTCAGCGCAGGCCGAGATGCGACTCGCCTTGTTCACCATCGGGCCGTAGTAGTCCATGCGGCGGGTGACCGGGTCCGGCTCCGCCAGGGGCTCGCCCCAGTGAATGCCCATCCGTACCGACAAGCCCCTGAAGATGAGCTTGTTGTCCCGGTCAAAGGTGGGCTGGCAGCTGATCGAGTTGAGCATCTCGGTGGGCCAGTTGACCGTCAGGAGCTGCGTCTGGACGGCGAAGCACCACAGGAGCGCAGAGGTGGCGGTCGGGAACGACACCATGAAGGCGTCGCCTTCCGTCTTGACCTCGAACCCGCCGATGCGCCTGAGCTGCCTGCGCATGACCTCGTTGTGCAGCTTGATGGCGGACCGCATGGCCTCCGGATACGTCTCCCACAGCTGGGTCGAGTTCTTGATGTCGGTGAACACGATGGCGATCATGCCCGTCGGGGCGGGCACCTCGGCCTCGAGACGCTGCAGGGTCGAGTCGAGCGGACCCTCCGCCTTGGCCTTCCTGCCCCTGCGAGTGGCAACCTGGTGGGCGGCATCGTCCTGCGGGAAGTTGAACCAGGACATGCTCTGGCCCCTGTGCATTCGCGAGCGCTCGCGCCTACGTTTGAGGTCGGCCACGCTGAGCATCATGACCATGATCTTGTCCTTGGAGCCGTAAGCCATGGCGAGATCGCGGATCTTCTGTGCTGCCCGCATCAGGTCCCCGCGGACGGAGCGTGCAACGTCGACCACGAGCTCCGGCGTCAAGTACTCCCACACCTCCCTGGTGGCCAGGAGAATCGTCTCGTCGTTGTCCCCGATCGTGTGGTGCTTGATGTGCGGCGCCGCCTGCACCGGCGGCATCAGGTCCACGTACCCGAAAGCTCGCGACACGGGGAGGAGCTCGTTCAGGCGCCCCTGACGCGAGACCCAGCCGCCGGCGTCGCGGATGCGCGAGCGCTCCGGGGGGTCCGCCGGGTCGTGCTTCTTGGTCAGCATCTTGGCCTGGCCGTCGGTCTGGATCAGCATGGCCTGGACGTCGCCCACGTTGGCGACGTACAGCTCTTGCTCGTCGAGGTAGACCACCGTGGCGACGCCGCCCGAGTTGAGGTCCTCCTGGCTGAGCACGAGAGGAGCCTGGGACCCGCGGTGCGTCGTGATCGGCCTGTCCTCGGTATGTTGGATCGCGGCAGTCGCCAGGTCCTTGTTGAGCGCCAGGAAGGCCCGCCTCAGCGCGTCCTCGGCGGTCTCGCCCTGGTTCGTCTTGAGATCCCTCAATTCCTGCGCGAAGATATGGGCAAAGTTCTCCTGGAGGTACTTGGCAATCTTGGAGCCGCCGCTGCTGGAGGCCTGGCCATCGAACAGCCCCAGCAGAGTGGTCGAGTCGGACGAGTTGAAACGAGGGATCACGAGATCAATGGTGGAGAGGTGCTCGTTCTTGCCCAGGGTGTCGGCCATGCCGTATGGCATGTAGCCTGCCAGAGAGCTCGACGTTCTGACACGGCGGTCCTCGTTCTGGTCGGGAATGCTGGGCTGGGTGAGCGTCACATCGATCAGGCCCAGGACGCGGAGGTTCTGGAGGCGGCTGAAATCGGTGAGCTGGTCGCGGTTCTGCGCCACGACGCCGGGATACGTCTGCTTGATCTCTAAGCGTCTGTTGCCGGACAGGTTGAGATACCTCAGGTTGGGATTGAGGTTCCAGTTCCAATCGTAGGGAACATTTGCGATGTTGTACTTGAGCGAGTTGCTACCGCAATCCAACACGGCCAGCCTCCTGGCTCGCGAGATGTCGGCGGGAAGGTTGGTGAACTTGTTGCCGTTGATGTGTAGCGTCTGCAACAGCGAATAGTCTTCGAGGTCGTCGGTCGGCAGGCTCGTGAGCTCATTGCCGGAGAGGTACAGCTCGGTCAGCTGCGGCCAGTTCTTGATGGAGCGCTGCGGCATGTCGCTCAGCTCGTTGTAGGAGAGATTGAGGACGCGGAGCTCGGAGAGGAGCATGATCTGGTCGAACACGTCGTCGTCCAGCTGGTTATCCGCGAGATACAGGTTCCGGAGAGAGCCGGCAAAGGTGTTGGTGAGGAGCGCGGTGAGGCCCGAGTCCTTGCGAAGGCCGGTACCCGTGGTTGCGGTGCTGCTCTGGGTGCTCCGCGACACCACGGACGTCTTCCGGCCGCCCTTTCCATACAGCGAGACCATGGAGCCTTTCCTGTTGTCCGCTCCCGGAACGGGCGGCGGGCCCACGCTGAGGAGGGTCGCGCCCGAAGCTTGACTGGGGCGCCTGGACGCATCGCCGTTGAGCTCCTCCACGCTCGGCATCGGAGACAGAGCCCGCGAGCCCGGAGACTGCTTGCTGTTGACGGAGCCGCTCGTGCTGCGCGCGTCATCGGGAGGCTGGGGCGGCTGGGGAGCGCGGGAGGCATGTTTTGGGAAGTGGTCCAGGATGTTGGACGACGCGTTGAGCGTCTCCAGCTTGTTCGCCCACCACAATTCCATCGGCAGCTTGCGAATGTTGTTCCCGCGGACGTCCAGGACGCGCAACTCCGTGAGACACCCGATCTCCTGCGGCAGCTGGCGGACGGAGTTGTGAGCGATGCTGAAGTGCTCGAGCTTCCTGAGGTTGCCGATCTGGCTGGGCAGCGAGACGAAGTAGTTCCTGTCGAGGATGAGCCGTTCCAGGTTGGGCATGTTGTTGAACGACTCGTCGATGCTCGCCAGCTGAGCGTTGGACAAGTTGAGAAGCTTGAGAGTCGGGGCGGGCGACTTGATCTCGAACTTGGTGATCGGATTCGAGTTGAGCTTCAGGCTGCGCAACCTCTCAAACGAGCCGACGAACTGGGAGATGGAGTTGTGGTCGGCCGTCAGGATCTCCAGCTTTGGAAGCTGGGCGATCACGTCGATGTTCGTTATCGCGTTATACTTGATGTCCAGCTCTCGGAGGTTGGCCAGGTTCTTGAAGGAATCGGGGAAGGTGCCGGTCAGCCGGTTGTTGGTCACGACGAACTTCTCCAGGTTTCTCAGCTTTCCGATCGCGTCCGGGAGGTCGCTGATGAGGTTGAAGCTGAGGTCCAGGTCGACGAGGCTCTCCAGGTTACAGAGGAAGGGGGGGAACTTTTCCAGAAAGTTCGAAGAGATGTTCAGGGTACGTAACACCGAATAGGCCCCGAAGTAGGACGGCAGGTGGCTCAGGCGGTTGTTGGCCAGGTTGAGCTTGAGCAGCCCGGTGAGCTCGCCGAGGTCGGCATGCTCGAGCTGCTCGAGCCGGTTGTTGGACACGTCCAGATAGGTCAGCTTCTTTGCCCAGCTCAGGCTCGGTGGCAGCCTCCGAGCCTCGTTATTCGTGTACTTGATGTCGCGCAGGCTGGTGCAGGACTGGATGAAGTCCCGCGGCACGTCCAGGGACAGATTCCTCGACAGGTTGAGGGAGATGATCTCGGGGGCCCTGGAATAGAGTATGACCGGGATGGCGGTCAGGTTGCGGCCGGACAGGTCGACGTGGCTGAACTTTTGCATGCGCCCGAATCCCACGTCGTGCGTGAGGGCGTGGAAGTGGCTCTCCCGCGCCGACAGGAACATGAAGCGGCATAGGTAGCTGTGGTCCTCGCGCCCAATGTCCTCGATCCTGTCACGCTCCTCGTATCCGATCTGTTGCAGCAGCCGCTTCTGGATCAGGAGCGGGCGCTCGACGGAGCTCAGAACCCGGGTCAAGTCGTGCTTCTTGAGGACGATGTTGTAGTTCTCCATGCCGTCGATCACGTACGATTTCTTGGAGATCTGGGAGATGAGGTCCGACACGGTCGCGTCCAGCGCCATCTGGAGGGTCGCAAAGGTGCCGTCTGCCCTGAAGACGCGAATGCAGTAGTTGGTCATCTTCTCCTCCGGCCGGGGCGGGCTCCCGATGTCGTCGGCCTCCGGGACCTGGGCCACCGCCTCGTCCCCGCGGCGGACCGCCCAGCTGTCGGGCGCATTCCACGCGCCGCTCTGGTCGGCGGACTTGATGGGCAGCTTATCGAAGTCAACATCGTTCAGAAAGTCGGGGTTCATCGGCGTCAAGGGTACCGGCCTGCTGAGGATCCCCTCCATGTCGTTGAGGTTAGTATCGAGGTGGAACATGGTTCCTCCCGTGTCTTGCCTGTCGGTGGGGCCAATGTTGTCCTCGAGGTCATCGCGCTGCCGGACCGTACGGCTCTTCTTGGACGAGAAAGGGAACTTGTTGTTGAAAGTCGCACCACGGACAATCGCGGGCCGCAGCCCGTGGCTCTCGCGCGGATCGGGCGTGGATGGCCATTCGGAGCCTTGGGACTGTTGGCCGTCGCCAAACGGAGAGTCGTGCCTGGACGGTCGCGGTTGGAGAGACTGAGCAGACGTAGGAAGCTTCCTCAGATCTCCCGGGTCGTCCTTGTCCCTCTTCCCCCGCAGGCGACCAAGGAAGCGCCGCTTGTGGTGGTGCCCGGGGGACGTCTGGCCATCACCGACGGCGGCCTTGGAGGTCCAGTAGCCGCTGTTAGCGCTGGGAGCGGGGCTCTGGGCGCGCGACTTCGTGCCGTACATGGCGGCCGGACCGCTGCGATCCTTGGCGGCGGACACGGTAGAATCCTCCCTGCTGATCGATGGGCGCAGCGATCTCGGATCTTCGTTGCTCTTGTTGTGTCTGTGGTGGCCGGGCAGGTGTACGATGGAGTGGCCGGACCGCCCGGAACCCGAGGTTCTGGGCGGATTCTGCGTGGAGCTGTCAGTGATGTAGCGGTCGCGATCCGGGCCGCTGAGGATGTCTCGGACAGGCGCCTCGCCGTATCGCGCAATGTCCTATGTTGGCGCATTCACGGTCAGCAAGTGCATGGTGTATATGTGTGTGTGGTGCGCGTGGGTGTGTGTGTATGTATGTATGTGTGTATGTGTATGTATGTACTCTGTTTGCACAGGAAGACGAAAGGTCTAAGGTTGCCGCGGAGGGTTGCAGGAAGGCGTAGCATTGGGCGATTGACAGGGTCAATGCCTAAAGAAGGAATGGGGGGAAAAGGATAATAGCGTCCGGGGCTAAGTAAGGGCTAAGGGCTAACTAAAGGGCGGCGAGGGTGGGGTCACATCACGTACATCGGCTTCCTGGTAAAGAAACGGAACCACTTCCGGTGCCGGCACCGGAGTCCGGGGCCTCGACGCCGGAGAGGCGTCTCTGCCGTGGTCCGTGGCGTTGGAGTAGTTGCGGTCCCTGTGCGGCCGGTTGTAGCTGTGCGAGTGCGATCGGTGCTCCCTGCCGCCGGTGGGGTGCGCGAGGCTGATCTCGGACGAGTCTTTTCCCGGAAACTCCTCTCCGAAGAAGCCCTGCAGCTTCCGGAACCCTCCCCTCGCGCCGCTAGTTCTCGAGCCTTGGCTGCTCGCTGTGGTGGTGATGCTAGCGACGGAGGGGCGCCTCTCGTCGGTAAAGTATGCGGCGTCTGGAGAGTCGGTGCTGCCGACCGGGGTGGCGCGGCTGATCGAAGTCCGAACGCCGGGCGACAGCTGGGAGCCCAGGGACAGGTTATCGGTCGAGTCGTCGTAGAATGTCATGGGGAAGGGGACGGGGGGTTCTGGAGGAGGCGCCGAGGCGGCACCACCCAGAGAGCCGGTGGACGGATTGGTCTGCTGCTGGGTGCGAGAGGACCGGCCGCCGGCGGGGTCGAGGATCGCTAGGTCGCGGCGATAGTCGCGGAGATCGCTCATGGGATGCTCGCGCATCGACGTAGTCGAGTTGGTCGACGAGGGGGATAAAGCGACACGCGCATCGTTAGACGTGGGCGAGACTTGGCCGTCCGATTCCTTGATGGAGCTGCTGTGCACGGGGAAGGGGGCAGGCCATCAGTTCCAACGTTCAAAAAGAGAGGAGACGGTGCGGGGAGCAGGGCAGGGCAGGGCAGGTGGCCAAAAATCAATGAAAGCGCTGACGCATCCGCCGGCTGACGTTGGCGAGATTTGCCCGAATGGGGAGACTCACCGAGTGGGATTGCCGCCCTCGTCCGTCTTGAGGCGCGACGGAGCCACCCGTCGCGATCCATGCGGGCCGTATCTCGATGCATTGTTGTTCCCTGCGGCCGCGGCTCCGGGCGGGTTGGGGAGCGGTGGGCTCGTGGGCGTCGCAGGCAGCGGCTTGACCGTGATGCTGGACCTCCCGCTGTCGGTGCTGGAGCCCGTCATCGAGCTGAAGCGGGAAGTTTCGTCGGGCCGGGGCATTATCACCGCCTGCAAAGCAGCAAGCAACCCGCGCGGTAACAAAGACACGCTTCAGTGGGCGACTGCCATTCCACACACAACAACACACGCACACGCACATGCACACGCACACGCACACGCACTAGCAACTCGCAACACACGTTATCGAGAAGGTATTCGTAGCACCGATCAGGACATTGCCCACGATTGCGGTAGCTCTTGCTCGTCTGCTTCGGGGTGTCGCCGTTGGCCGGTGCCTGCCGTCATCCGTATCACTAACGGGCGATGATGATGATTGCGATGGTGCTTGCTTGCCGTGATGGGAATCGGGGCGAAATGGGTGAGGCGATGCTTCGAGCAACGGCGGCAGGTTGGCGGGCCTGTGGGCCGGTCGAGGTGGGCCACTCAGCTGTGGGCTCCAGTGCGAGCTAGTGTATGGATGGGATGTCGGGCATCCGCTGCTGCTGCTGCTGCGGCGGCGGTCCGCTGCTTACTATGTAGGTGCTGAGGGGCACGCCCCCCTGTCAAGCGACCATTCAATCATCAGCCGTCAGTTGGCTTTCATCTCCTCTTTTCTCGCCCCTCCGATCCGTATCATACTCCGCACGCCGTGGATTCTACACGTGCATGTAATTATTCCGCACCTGTACGAAGTACTATGTATGTCATCTATGTACTTTATGTATGCACATAATCCGTACATTCACTACATACGCAAACACAGCCCACACACTAACTTATTAACTTGACCAGGAATTCCGCCCAGGTAGGCTGGTTGATGTCTTGTCTGAACCGTTTGCTGAGAACGATCAAGTCAATTTCAGGCAGCTTGCTTTATAACTAGATGCTTTGAATGCACTAAAGACACACGCGTATTGTACTGTAACCCGTCACTACAGGTATGCTAAGCTGCCCGCGTCAGTGGGGCCTCGGGTGAAGGCCAACCCCAGCGAGCGAGAGCCCCGCGACTCCGCAGACGAAGGCAAAAATGGGAGGCGTTCTGTGGCGAGAATAGAACTCGAGGTTCAACATTGCAAGCTCCTCCTCGCATTCGACGCTTGGTTACGGATTCGACAGAGCAGTGGGATGCCTTACTTAATCCCACGGATGCTTGGGCGACAGAGTGCCGGGACAAAAGTCTTTTTTGGGGTCGGGACTTGCACAACAGGGCAAGCTTGGCCTGTGTGCTTTTAAGCAAGCAGTTGGGTCGTGCGCACTGCCGAGGCGGGTCTGGCTCTCGCTTATCGATCAGACACCCGCTAGGTTCTCTCTTGGTCCACCAAGACCCGGCCTTTACACAACACACATGCAAAAAGAGAGTCGAAAGCTCCAGGCTCTCATATACAAGACAGAACTCAGTGTGTTCTTAATAATAATACAGGTTGCTGCTCTTAGTCTCCTGAAGACAAACAAAGTTATGGCAGTTCTCACCTTACACCTTAGTTTCACATTACCATTCTAGGCAACTGTCTTCATCGCGGGGCGATTTAGCTTACGAGGTCATCTTTGACTACACCTTCATCTCGACACGATTTCAAGCAGCTTAACGGATAACAGTGTTAGTTATATAGTGCTCGTTATATACACATGGCGTGATAAAATATGACCATCTTTGAATCCTAAGTTCCTAGCGAGGAAACAAATGCAGGCGTGGCTAAATATCTGCGTGCGTTTGTAAGTAGTGTAAACCTGCCGATCCTACCCTGTTCATGACTAGTTAGACCAGACTAGTGTAGAACACAAGCGCCTGGGATATCCTGGTTTAGCTCAGCAAAGATGAGGTATAGTATGTATTAAAGTTATCCGAGAAAGTTAGGGCCGGTAAATACATGGTGCTTGTACTTTCCTTGCAGCTCCGCTATATGCAAACTAAGGCAGATGTTGCGAGCTGTTTGTATGTACATACATACAATGCACGCGATGTACAGACTTCCGTAGGCCAGTGGATAGCATAGGATCCTTTAAGGCAGATATCCTCCGCGTGGAATCCTAGACAGCCCCCAGTGCATGCAAATCCCTCATCACTACTAGCAACTCGGTTCGAGGAACGAAGAGCGGACCTAATCAGGGGCTTTGAGCCTGTCAATTGTTACCACGCCTTCGGGCCACTTCAACACAGACTCTAGCGGGCGGCTGCCTGTTTCACCCTGCAGCTAGAAGGATCTGACCTCGGCCATAACATCAAGTGGCCAGACCAAGAAGAGAGGCCGGCCTGCAACTTCCATTCGCCTCATTCATGACGCCAGGTAGGCCCGTATCCGTGTGACATCAACCAGGAGGACCACGGTACCACAACACTCATCACCTTAAACATGCCACTCGACTCTCGCTACAAGCTGAATGATCTATTCCCCAGACCAGCACTGATACCATACGCTCACGCCCACGAGGATAAGAAACTTGACAGATGTAGCTTCATCAGAGCAGCCCGACATAACAACATATCGAGGTGTCAGCTCCATCAGAAATACTGGGAACATATACAAATTTCTCCCTTCCCAAACCGCCCCCCACCCCCCTTACCACAAGAATCTGAAGCACATGAATGTCCACCAGCTACCCATAGCCATACTACTCATTGTCATGATGGTTGTTGTTGTCGTCGTCTTCGTTTTTGGTGTTCTTGTCGTCGTTGTCATTGTTGTCGTTGTCATTGTTGTCGTTGTTGTTGTTGTTGTCGTCGTCGTCATCCTCCAACACGACATCAGCAATCTCGTCGTTCAGCAGTTCCCCAACACTACTGCTCTCCGTCAAGACCTTCCTCGCTTCTTCCTCCCCAACGCCCAAATCCTCCATGATCAGCCGCACCGCCAGCTCAGGGACCAGCACGGCCTGCAGGTACGCGGTGTATCCCCTGGCCGACACCAGCCGGTCCTCCACCGCCCGCCTGCGCAGCAGCACCGAGAACTCGCCGATCAGGTTCTCCGTCATGGCCCGCAGCCCGCGCAGGCCGTAGTACCCGGGCGTCAGGTTCGCGTCGGACCGGAGGAGGGTCCGGTTGCGGCCCGACCGGATGGCGTCGCGGAACAGGGAATCGTAGTGCGACGGCGCGCCGCCCTCGAGGATCCGCCGCAGGGCGCCGTAGTGCGCCGCGATCCGCGCGTCCAGCCGCTGCCAGTCGATGTCCGGGTAGCCCTTCACGATCCACGTCTCGCGCGCCGACCGCCGCTTGTGCTGCTCGCAGAAGCGGCGCATGTCGGACACGGTCATGCGCGGATGGGCCGCCTTGAACTCGTCCAGGACGGACTGGGAGACCTCGCTCTTGCAGAGCGGGCAGGCTGGGACCGGGTTGGGGACATCCTCGGCGTCTGTCAGTGGCGAGATGGAACCATCTCGGATGAGGTTGGATGCGCTGGGGACATTAGTTGTTTGAGAAAGGGAGAGGACGAGCTTCTCGTCGTCGTCCCCAACGAACGAGTCCGGAATCTCATCCGGTATTGTGAACGCCGGTCGCTGGGACTCTTCCGCGCCATAGTCTCCAGAGAGCAGCGGACCATCGTCATTCGGCATTTTCAAACGCCTTTTCCGCGTTGGAGATGGCGGTTCTGGAGATCCGAGATCCGGAATCGGCTTGAACTTGTGGGCTGGCGACAGGGTTTCTGACCCGGTCTCCGACGGTGATGATGGGAGCTTGAGCTTGTATCTGTCTACATCCTCTGCGTCTGACGTCGAATCCTCTGGTGGGGCTCCAAAAGTTCTGGCTGGTGATATCGCCCGCCTGGGCTGCTTGCCCCCAACGGTTTTCGGCTGTTTGCCGTAACGTCTGCTCGGAGTCGCTCTCTTGGTGAAGAACTCCGAGTTAAAGGGGTTGTCCAACTCTCCATCGACTGGGGGACTCTTCTTAGGTCTTTTCGATACCGGAGGGCTCGTCGCATCATCGCTGTCAATAGCCTCCACCTCCTGCTGCCTGTCCACGCGTTGGAAGCTTGAGCCGAGCGCTCCCGCGGAGCCCCGACGTGTTGAAGCCCTAGTCCGCTTGAAGCGTTCGCCTGGCGCTATGCCGCTTCCATTGGCCCCGGAGTTCCTGACATCTCGTTTGAGCGGTGACTTGCTCTGACGAGAATCGGAAAACTGAGTGGGCTGGATGTTCGCTCTGGTCGGTAGTCCCTCGTTGTCGCTCGAATCGGAGCTGCTCAACGGAGGGGCATCCACATCAACGTCCTTAATACCTTTCGCAACGGGCTTTTTGCTGAAGGAACTCAGGAGGTGAGGGACACGCTGTTGGCTGCTGAGGCCAATGTAGCGTCTGCCCGGCATGTGGGCGGTTGCTAGGGGTGGATGGGCGTGGATGGTCGGGTAAGTATGGCAGGGTGACACATGAGTTCGCTACATGGATCTGTCGAGCTCCGACAGCTCAACAGCGCGTGCCGCACTCAGCAAAGCTGTGTCTGCGTGGTGTAAGAGAGGATCCTAGAGCTGAGCCTCCAGGAGTGGACCAGGATACCCTCTTTTTAGTCCAAACCATCCACGATGGTTGGTGTGCGAATACGGACAAGGTACGAGTTCAACATGCAATTGAAGGTAAAAGCGTTGGTGGCGAAATTGTCAATGCCGCTGGCAAGCAATCGGTGTAGCTCAGGTAGGAAAGCTGCTCCGTACCGGTCATCATCTGTCCTGACAGGGAAAGCGCGACGGGCAGCCAAACGCGTCTGTCGAAGTGGGTCCTAGACAACCCCTGTCCAATCCCGAGCGGACTCGCCCATGACACTCTCGAAGTGCTCCCGCCCGCTCACAGCATTGCAGCTTCGGGGGGTGTTCGCCGCCGCGATTGGGATCCTAGAGGCGATAACCGCTTTTTCAGATGCCCGCTCACCAAAGTGTGGCTCACGTGGACAGAGTTGGCAAAAGGAGATTGTACTCCGACAAACACGATGGCCTCCCACAGAAAATATGCTGCATTGCCCGACCTGGTAGGCTAAGGAAGCCGACTCGCGCGCAGGTTCGCCGACGCCCTAACTCTCCGTGTCCAGGACTCGGCGCCCGACATTTACGAAACGCCCGAACTCACCGACGACCAGTCAACCATCCCAGTCAGTCTTTCTTAGAAATAAAAGCCCACTGGCAGTCGTTGAGCTAACCGTCGACGCAGCCCACTACTGTGCGTTCGCCCTCTGACAACGAGTACGACGACGATGAGGACGACACCACTGGAATCTCGCGATCGCGTCTGCGTATAGACCAGGCGCGATCGAAGTTTATGCCCGCCAAAGTCGATGCGACAGATGTCGACTTTTCGGACCGTCTTGTCAGCAAGCGGAGATCTTACAAGACATCAACACGGCGCCACCGTATTCTCGAAGATGGTACCGAGGAGATAGGCGACCTGAGCGACGAGGACGACGCTGGGAGCCTCGCCCGGAAGATCGCTCGGCTAAGGAGGGAGATTGAAGAAGCCAAGGAAGAATACCAGAAGCAGAAGGCTGCGTCGGGTGAATCCAACGACGGGGGGGAGGAAGTGGCGGAGGACGAATTCGAGTCACTCAGCAAGGTGCTGAACGAGATGTCGACCCTCGACCAGCCGTTGGCCACCCGCACCATCCCTGCACCGCCGCCAGCGAGTGTCGGGAAAAAGGATTCCGGCGAGCCCGCCGGTGGCGTCAGCTACGGGACGACTCCCGGGCCAAACTACGAGCGGGCGCATGTCCTAGCCAAAGCTGCCGATTTCGACAGTCGCCTGCTCGTCCTGGAGAAGGCGCTGGGTCTTGGATCGGCCGGCATGCCCGAGTTTGACGCGGGCAGGCTACCGCGCGCCATCATACCGCTCCTCGAGAATCTTCACAAGCAGATCTCGACCTTGTCCGAGGCTTCGGTCCCCTCGCTCGACAGCATCAGCCGAAGAGTACGGGCGTTGACACAGGAGGCCGAGAACCTGGAGAAGGCCCGCCGGAACGCTAAGACAGCCCAAGACGCGCTCGCCTCGGCTGGCGCTGCACCCGCTTCCGAAGGAGCCACCCGCGAGGATTCAGAGCAGACGGCTAAGATCAATGCCCTCTACGGAACCCTGCCGACCATCGAGAACCTAACTCCCCTGCTGCCACCTCTGCTCGACCGGCTGCGGTCGCTGCGGTCGCTTCACGCGGAAGCCGCCACGGCTGCGGAGACGCTGGCACGTCTCGAGAAGAAGCAAGCAGAGATGGCCGACGAGATCCAGCAGTGGCGGGAGGGTTTGGAAAAGGTCGAGAACGCAGTCAGGGAAGGAGACGCGACTATGAATAAGAACGTGGAGGTGATATCGGGCTGGGTGAAGGACCTCGAAGAGAAGCTGGCAAGGTTATCCTAGACACTAGCAGACACAGTGATACCCAAGCGAGTTGCTCGCTTTTTCAAGTTTTGTTCTCTCTTCCACGAAACGGTACTTTTGGAGACCCAACGAAGTGTGGGCCTAATTGCTGTAAGCTGCGGTGCTTGGGCGTCGGAGTGAGCTGCGACTGGCGAGAGCGAGGGCATGGACTGCAGCAGCTCGTTGATTGGATCAACCAAGCATTGGCCAATCAGATTAATTGGTCGGTCGCAGCCTGCTGCCGCAAGATAAATTCTCCAAGATTTGAAGCTTTGAAAGCTTTTTCGACTTTTCTTCCTCGCTACACCCAGATGTCGATGGGCTGCAAGCATCTTATCTTGCGCGCCTCTCGTCACTGATTAGCAATCAGAAGACTGGCCATTTCATATTTAGACAGGGCTATGCCTTGATTAGAGGGCTCAGGGGCTGCACGTGATGGCGCGCCCGCCCGAAGCTTATTGGAGCTTTCTAAATCATCGGAGGGGCATTTCCCCCCTCTCCGCCATCACCAAGCAACACAGAACATGTAAGTGAATCCGCAACTCCCTTTGCACCGTTTACTTCCTCTTCCGGTTGGATGATGTATGAAATAGCATGTATTACCTGAAACACTTTGATGTTACAACAATCACCAAGATCTCTGACAACCAAACTCAACACACTGTTTTTTATCCCGCAAGCAGGCCTCATTGCGCGAAAGCTAACAATGTTGCCAAGCTAGGAAATGACTTCGAAGCCGCCTCCAGGCCACTTCAACATTCTGTACTTTGCGAGCGCCGGCTCGTACACGTCCAAGAATGTTGAGGCACTGCCGGCACCGCTGCCGTTGAGGAAACTCTTCGGCACGCTCGAGGAGCGGTACCAGGGCATCCGAGCGAGCGTGCTGGACCACAGCCTGGTTACCATCAACCTAACGTACGTCGACGTGCCGGATGACGAGGCTGCAAGAGAGGGGGAAGAGGAGGTTGTGATACAAGAAGGCGACGAAGTCGCCATTATTCCCCCTGTTAGCTCTGGATAACGGCACGCTGTGCCCCGGTAGCAGTGCGATACCACTACTCCGTAGCACCAAACTCCAACAATACAATCAAGCAAGCAAGCCAGGTCCCCCAGAATATCGTGATTCAGGATGTTGACGTCAGCAACGGATCCTCTTCCCCTGTTCCGCTGCTCCCAACAGCACCGTCACCACCAGCACCGCGGACCCAACCTCTCCTACCCCTCCAAAAAGCCCATCTCGCATCCCCCCCTTCGCCGCCGTCCTCCCTCCCGGCCTTCCAGGCCCTCCACCGATCCGCCCAGTCCCGCGAGCGCACTAACCTCCTCGCGTGCCGCCAGATGACAACGCCCGCCCAGATGAAGCCCACGAGAGCCAGCGTCGACACGACGGCCACGAGCACGCTCAGCGCGGTGATGGTCGACACCTGGCACCCGAGCGGCCGCGTCCTGAGCTCCCACCGCTCCGACCAGTGCGGGCAGATCTGCTCGTCGTAGGCGGGAGCGAGGAGGGGGATGGGGACGGTGTTGGGGACGCAAGCCTGTGTCTGTTTTTTTT
>NW_027192586.1:274383-336599 GCF_042370625.1 Thermothelomyces heterothallicus | reverse complement strand
TTTTTGTTGTTGTTGTTGTTGTTGTTGTTGTTGTTGTTGTTGTTGTTGTTGTTGTTGTTGTTGTTGTTGTTGTTGTTGTTGTTGTTGTTGTTGTTAGGTCAGTGCGGGTTGCAAGCACCAAAGTCTACTAAGTAATTCTTTCTTTCCTAGTCCTTTGTCTTCCTCACCATCCATCACTTCGAAAAGGGAACAATTATGAAAGTAACGATACGAATAACAAGCTCTTCCTATCACGTATCGTTTTCCAGAAGTGGGGAAAGCATTGCATAGCACACGTACAAAGGGACACCACGAGCAGCCCGGTTGGCCAAGGCAGGCCGGACACAGCTGCTGGCGCCAGCAGCGGCGGAAGTGATCAGAGTGCGTATCGGAGGATGACATCTTGTGTGATAGCCGAAGACGAGAGAGAGAGAGAATGAGAAGAGAAAGTGGAAAGGTCTGCGTCTTGTTTTGTTGATAATGTAATCCGTACTCTATAACGACAGGTGCGGGGTGTGGCGCGTCGCGGCGCAGCGACGTGGAATTGTAAAGCAGCTCCTTACATGAACGCAAAGCAGGTAAAACGCGTTGCCTGCCTACCTCCCTACCTAGGAAACGGCCCTCCCCGTAGAGATCCGAACCGATCGTCTTTTACTCGACACACAACACAGTCGAGGAAAAAAAAAAGCAAAACACAAAGGACCGCGACTGTGCGAGATTGGACCTTGGCGGCAGCAACTCCATTCAAGTGGCACACACACACACACACGGCCCCGAGCGATCTATCAATCGATGGGGCATGCTATCTGTCAACTTGCGCCTGGCAAGGCAATGCTTAATTTTTTTTTTTCTTCGTCTGATCGAAACAACACCGTCCACGGTATATCACCGTTTCCGTCCCCCCGCTTGAACTCTAGCAAACCGCGACCAGGGAGAATTACCCCTTACGTAGGTACTATACTGTACCGTACCGTAGCTTAGTAGCTCTTGACAATGGTCCTGGCCCTCCTCCTCTCCTCCTCGGTCAGGACCCACTCCATACCGCCGTCCTCCAGGCCGTGCTCGGCCATCAGCTCGTCCCACTCCTCGTCCTCCATGTTGGCGACCATGAGGACCTGCAGGGTGCGGGCGAAGAGCTCGCGGACGGCGTAGTTTCCCTTGCTGATGGCGCCGACGATGCCGCTGAAGTCGCGCTCCATGCGGATGGCGCCGTAGGGGCTGGTGCGGCCGCCGGCGTAGCTCCACGCGCGCTTCTCGAGCACGCGGGCCAGGTGGTCGGCCGTCAGCTCGAGCAGGGCGGCGTAGGTGCGGGGCGTCATGAGGCGGGCGAGCGGCCGCATCAGCGCGTCCCAGCCGCGCTCGAACGTGCGCGGCACCTGCTCCAGCAGCTCGTCCTCGGTCCGGTCCGTCTGCGCCGCCAGCTCCGCCAGCTCGTCCTCGTTGAGCGCGTAGTCGGCGTCCCGGAAGGCGTCCGTCAGCACCGGCCGCAGCCGCGGCTTGACCACCTGGCTGAAGAGGACCCGGACGCCCTCGGTGAGCAGCTCGGTCGACACGGAGGAGAAGGAGGTGTTGAGGTTGGCCAGGCGGGCGGCGATCTCGGCCGCGTCGTTGTGGAAGGGGAATGCGTCTCGGAGGGGGCCGGCCCGGTGGCCCGGCGCTCCGTTGGGCTGGTGCTGGTGCTGGTGCTGGTCCGCGGGTTCGACGATGTTGGAGACGATGCGGGCGAGGTACTCGTTGGCCATGTCGAGGCTGTTGATGAGGACGATGAAGGAGACGATGAGGTGCTCGGGCGGGAGGTTGCCCTGGACCGCGGGTTTCGGGTAGGACTCGTGACGCATCCTGCGCTGGATCATGCCGACAAAGTTGGACCCGAGGATGCTGGATATCGCGCCGAGGGCCGAGTCGACGACGGCTCGCTGGGACGTCGAGATGGACCTGCGGATGACGGTGTTGACAATGTACATGACGACGTCGACGGCCGAGATGATGTATGGCGGGTTGCTGTCTATCGGCTTGCTCATGTTCAACGACAGACCGGCCGGGGACTCGTCCAGCTGGAACGCTTTCTCGACGGACCGGCGGAAGAAGAAGGTCGCCAGCGTGTTGTACGGCTCGATGAGCTTGCCGGCAACCTTACGGCTGAGGTTGGATTTGACAAGGAGGTCGGGGAGGGTGAGCGGCGCGTCGTCGGGAGAGGTAGGGTCCTGTGATTTGATGCTCAGCACCGTCGGCGGCAAACTCCAGGGGTGAAAAGGTGAAGGGAAAAAGGGGGAAGAGACGGGGGGGGGGGAGGGGGGGGGAAGGGGGAGGTGTGCTGGTTACTCACCCTGCACTTGGCGGCGAGGAACCGCGAGTAGACGGACCACTTCTCGAGCATGACGGCGATCTCGACCAGCAGCGCGTCCACCTCTTTTGTGTTGACGCCCTCGTCTTCGCTGTTGCGCGCGTCATTGCCGGCGGCGCCACCACTACCACCGCCACCACCAGCAGCCGCCGGGGAGTTGACCCGTGGGGTCCCTCCAAAGCCCCGCTGGGGCAGGTAGCTCTGGACCAAGAAAGTAAAAGGGTAGCTCTTGACGTCGGTCAGGCGCCGGTCGATGGTCCTGTCGTCGCTCCAAGAGTCGAGGATGATGCCGCCCTGGACGTCGGCCTCCATCTGCAGGCGCTCGATGACCTTGACCATCTTGCCCGTGCCGTAGTGCCTCTCAACCAGGCCGCCGTGGGCCTCGACGATGCGCGCGATGTGGTCGAACAGCCTGGTGAGCGTGTTGGCGTAGAAGACGCCGTCTTTCCGGCCGGGCCCGCCGCCGGGGCCGGACGCCCCTTCCCTAAGGGAGGCGCGGGCTTCGCCGGCGACGCCCTGGCAGACGTATTGGCCGTAGACGTCGAGGCCGACGTCGCCCCTCCCGATGAGGGGGAAGAGCTTGAAGAAACGGGTGATCTTGGCGGCGTCGTTTTCGGCGGCGGCCTTCTTGAACTCGCGCAGGAAGAGGGCGCATAGGCTCTCGCGGGCCTGCTCGAGCGTGACCCAGGGGGGGTCGGGGACCTCGACGGTGGGGACGACGGCGGCGGCGAACCCGCCGCGGACGATGTCGTCGGGCACGCGAGAGGCGCGGCTGATGTAGCCGGCGGCGGCCTCCCAGTCCTGGGGGGCGCCCATGCTGCCGACGACGCCGGCGACGCAGGCCTTGAGCTCGGCGACCTGGTCGACCACCCGCAGCGTGTCCTCGACCCGCTGCTTCTCGAGGTCGAGGGCGCGCACGCGGCCCGACAGGCGGGCGGCCGTGTCGGCGGCGGGCGACAGCATGGTGTTGGAGATGTTGCGCACCGCGAGCAGCTGGGCGCCCAGGCCGGCGCGCAGGTTGTCGAGTCGGGAGAGCGAGCGGGCGAGGTCGGCCTGCGCGGAGACGAGGGCGTCGAGGCGGGCGGTGAGTGCGGATTCGCGGGCGTGGAGGGCAGAGAGGGCGGCGCGGATCTCGGAGGGGGTGGTGGCGGCGCGGAGGGCGGCGGAGGGGTCAGCATCGTCCTTTCTCGAGGCTGCTGTAGCGGTAGCGGTGGCGGTGGCGGTCATGGTGGCGGCGCGGGAACGAGACGGTATGCTGCTCCTGTTGTTGCTGCTACCGCTGTTGCTGGTGCTGCTGCCGTTGCTGTTATTGACGGCAGACATCTTGATTGCTGTGGTACTGGCGACGCCATTGGAAAGGGCTGACATTGATGCTGCCGTCGTCACAGTGGCGGAGCATCTCTGCTATGCAGGCGTGCCTCGGATGAGGTTGAGGTTGAGGGGTGCCCCGCTGGAGTCGCTCTCGACTCTGATTCTTTTTCAAAGTGCTCAGTCGTCCAACGTTCCGGAGTAGTGTTCGTACGGAGTACGTTTCTGGTTAACGTTACAAGGTCCCCGTTTTGGGCTGCGGTGTCAATTGGCAGGGGCGTACAGAGTAGTTACCCGAGCTGTACTGCAGGAGCACACTTGCCCAGGTTGTGGTGACTACGAATTACACATCAGTGCGAGTGAATATCGAATCGTGTTTGACCAATCAGCAATCGCGCTCAAGTGCAGTACCTAACACAGTAAAACGCTGCGAGAGGCAGGCAAGCCTGGGTATCAACTAGTTACCCTCAGTACGGAGTACACCTCCTCCGGGATTCTGAATCCTAGCGCGGTACTTGCCGCCAGTGGCTTTTTTGGCGCAGGACCCACGTACCACGCTAGGATTCAGAATCCCGGAGGAGGTGTAGTCCGTACATTAATTACTTGTAGTTTGCGGGCCTGCCCGACTTCTTCGATTTACATGCGAGTTACACTGATCGATCTCCTTCCACCATCTCATCATCAGGTAGCACACAAGAAACTCTTTGGAGCTGAACAACAACGTCAACGACGCCGAGGAAAAAAAGGAAAGAAAACAAATGAAAAAGAAAAAAAAGAGAAAAAATACCCTGCAACATTTCTTGAATTACTGCCGCAGGATGTCCCTGGCCGCCGACAAGTCGGCAATCTTGGTCGCCAGCCTCTCGCGGTACTCTTTATTGCTCGGCGACTCGCCCGCGATCGCTTCCAGCTCATCTGCCCTCAGCCCGATAACCCAATCGTGGTTCAAGACGCCGAGCGGCGTGCGCGGCCCGAAGAGCAGCCGGTAGTTGACCGCCTGGTTGAGCAGGTTATCGACGAACCGCTTCTTCGCAATCTCGTAGTAAGCGCCGAGGTCGTCGTGCAGCTTCTCGATCACGTCGTCTTTGTTCGACATCTTCTCGGTCGAGTTTTGAACCTGCTCCACCGTCACCCACCTGTTGCCATCGTCCTTGACCGAGAGGTGAGACAGACGGTCCGCGATGCGGTTGCCGCGGGACCGCTGCCGCCTCTCGTTGAAGTGGTGGTCCAACGTGTACGGCTTGGTGTCCCGCTCCGCCGACACGAGGAGCTCGGCCTGGGCCATGCCCTCCTGGTAACGCCGCAGCAGCTCCTCGAGCATGGCCGACCACAGCTCCTCGCGCACGTTGGGGTCCGGGCAGGCTTCTCGGAGCGCCGCCATGATGAACCTGTGGATGGCCACCACGACCCGGCTCATGAACGCCTTGCTCAAGTTCGGCCACTTGCTCGACTGCTCCCTCCACGCGCTCGCCCACACGGCGCTGCTGAAGCTGCCCAGCTCCATCCCTCGCGACCGCGCGTACAGCTCGCCGAGCCAGTCGATGATGTCGTCGTCCGGCTCGTCCACGTCGAAGTCGGAGCTGATGATACGCTCCAGCTCGGGGAAGTCTTCCGGGTCGATGTGTTGCGCAAACTCCAGGATGGCGTTTGCCCCAGTCTTGCTCTGCCAGCGTCCGGCCTCGTCATCTTCTTCCTCGTCCATGGTGTCCTGGAACCGGCGAAGAACCGACTTATCCTCAAACTCCTGGTTAAACGCGTCGGCGAGGTTGACAATCTGCGTCACGAGCCGGAGCTCTGTCGAGTTCTCGAACGCGCTCTCGCCCGCGTACTGCGCTTCGAGCGTCTGCCTCACGAGTTCCTGAAACCTGCCCGCAATACCACTCAGGAACCGCCGCTGCTCGTGCTCGTCCCTCCTCGACGGGCCGAGCGCCGTCATCTCCCGTTCCGCAGCCTGGAGCATGTGGCCAATGTCCTTTCGCAACTTCGGGAACTCACGCCGGGCTATCTGCCCCAAGAGCTCCGCCAGACGCGCCTTGAGTGCCCGGATGCCCATCCGCTCGGGGGGGAGGGTGTTCCACGGCTTCTCTTTGAACATGTCCTCGCGTCGGGCAAAGTCCGAGTCGCCCTCGTCCGCGCCGCGGCCTCTGACCAGGTAGTACCCCAGCGTGAGCTTCTTCCTCTTCCCGCGCACAATGTTGCAGACCGCTTCCTTGGCGCTCGCCTCGTGTACGAGGTCGGGCTTCGTCAGGATGCCCAGTGTGCGCTCCCCCTTGGGGTCGTACTCCTCCGCAATGGTCAGGATCTCCTGGGTGGAGACGTCGACGTTGCTGGGGAGCACGGCCAGGATGACGGTCCGGCTGTCCTGGATGTACGAGCGCACCATCCTCCTGACCATGGCCATGTCCTCCGCCGTCGTCACCCCCGGTGTCGGCGTGCGGAAAATGCCCGGAACATCGATCACGGTCAGGTAGTCGACCGACGGACCGCAGATCTCGATCTTGAGCACGTCCTCGCTGAACACGCTGCCTCCTTGTGCACCCGCCTGCTTCGCGGCCGGCACTGCAGCAGTGGTATCCTCGTCAGAAGCGTTACCGTCGGATGCATACTCGTCCGTTGCGTAGCCCGAGTCGGGTCTGCGGCCCATCTGAATGCCCATTCTCTCGTTGACCTGACTGGAACGTCAGTCGTCGGGTCCCTACAAGACCAAAAGAAAAAAGAAAGAAATCGGAACTGGCGGACCTCTTGCAGGATAGTTGGGAACTTGGCACGGAAGTCATCGGGGGACAGCCCGTCCGTCCGGTACCCCTCCACGTGCTTCCTATGCGCCTCGGACGCATTGGGCCCGGGGATGATGCTGACCTCGACGCGAGAGATGTCGTCGCGACGCTGCGTGATCTGTGTTGCGTAGCGCGTGCAGAGCTCCACATCCCTCGGGAACGGGATGCCCGTCAGGCTCTCGAGGAGCGAGGACTTGCCCGAGCTCTGGTCGCCTACCACGACCAGCTGAGCGCATTGTTAAGCTTGTTCCATGAGAGATTCCTCCGGTGTTAGAGGACTGGGAGTTGGGGACCAGCATACCTGGGGTAGCGGAACATGCTTGCCGACATTGATCTCACGGAGCTTGTCGATTTTGCCCACGAGAGAGGCGCTGACGAGCAGTTCCTGCTTCTGGACCTGCGCCATGCCAGCAGCGAGCATCTAATACAGGCAAAGTAGATGTAAACCTCAAAACCGGGAGGGCTCAGAAACGAAGTACGTAATTCTTGGAGGTTCCAACGGAAACGCTTAAGCTTGATCGGTCGTCGTGGACAGCCATGATGAACCGACTGGAAGTTCCGACCCCTCCTTCCTCTCTTTATAATCCCAAAGCTTGGATCAACCCGCCATGTCTGCATCCTAAGCGCCGGGAGCACGCAGCACATGAAACCCCCGCCCGAGGCGGACTGGTCAAAGGCAGACTTACAGGCGCCACCGGCCGCAGAACGCCCTGTCCTTGACTTTGCTCGTTGGCGACGCGGAAGGGTACATGCGGTAGGCCTCAATGCTGATCGACTAACCCCCACGCCCGCTCACCCCGGACATCTCAGCCTTCCATTCTCTAAGGAAGGAAGCAAGAGGTTAGTAGAGTTTGTATGTGTGTGTATGTGTGTATGTATGTACATTAGTACATATAATATACGTCGAGAAGGACGGCCTCTCCTGCCCCCCTTTCCGTGCTCGCGTCTTCCGCGCTGCTGTAGGCCTTAGCGGCCGGCGAAGGGAGGGGGGAGAGGGGCTGGGGTGTTCAATATCAGACACAAAGTCGCAGAGAACAAACGAAGGAACAAACGAAGGAACGAGCCAACCAACCAACCAAAGCACCTAAAG
Organism: Thermothelomyces heterothallicus; assembly: GCF_042370625.1. Classification (NCBI taxonomy): domain Eukaryota; kingdom Fungi; phylum Ascomycota; class Sordariomycetes; order Sordariales; family Chaetomiaceae; genus Thermothelomyces; species Thermothelomyces heterothallicus. The sequence goes on along the minus strand of NW_027192586.1, from coordinate 329,101 downwards.
TACAGGGATGGTGCACGGCCTCGCCATCTGCTACGTAACCGATGCTGTGGCCGCCAAACGCCTTGTCCTCTTTTTCCAGATTTTAGGCCTGCAAACGCCCTTCAAATGCGGCTCGAGCCAGAAATCAGGGGAAGTTCAATACGCAATTGAAAGCCTACCATCTATATATACGAAATATATATATAGATAGCTATATACTTTAGGATATATATGTCACGGGCCCGGGCTCCACCCGGGCTAATCGATAACGGGCTATACCCGGTTTCGGACCGGACCCACATACATTCGTGGGGCGTTCGTGGGGCACGCGCTCAGGACCCGGTTAGGCTCCAACCTGACACCCAACCGGGCCCTAACCGGAGTATACACGCACCCCCTATATTAGGAAACGGAACCCCTTTCGGCACCTGTACTTACTTTCTCCTCTTTCTTCCCTTAAGGTAGTTGAATAAAACATTGTGCGCTTATCTGCAGTTGCTATAAGGCCAGCATATTATAATATTGATTCTAAGTGTACTATCTACTTAATAATATAAGTAATATATATAGAGATATTAATAGTTAAAATAATATGTACCTTTTTATTAAGAAGATGCTAAGAAATACTAAGCAATGTTTAGGAGAGATATTTAAAAGTCTAGAAAACTACGTTTTTTATTAATATCTCTATACGTATTACCCGTATTATCAATCGGGTAGTATAGTTCAAATCTGTGTATCTTAAAGTATATAGCTATCTATACGTGCGATGTGTGCGTATAGGTGGTGGACTAATATTGGGTGCTGAAACTTTTCGCTGGCTCTGTCTGGCCGTCAAATTCCCCTGCCTCTGGCTTTCTGCAGCCAGAGGGGACTTGGCGTTTGGCGGCCACAGTGGGTGTGTGGTCTACTGTGTTACTCTTGGGTTCCGGAGCTGAGCCTATGTACGGCGCTTAGATTACCGAGGGCAATAACTATATACAGAACAGATATACGTAAAGTATTTCGTGCCTTCTTTGCTGGAGATGCGGGAAGCGCCGATGCCGGTCTGATTAGTTGTTGGTCTCCCCACCGTTTTCCGGGTGCGGTCCGCGGAGCCATCGTTGTGGTGTCTCGGCCCGGTCCGGTCCCCGGATCCATAGCTCGGCCGTGCCGGATACCGCGTGCCTGCTACTGATATGCCAGGCTTGTTAGCATTTATTGACGGTCCAATCCAACACAGGGGGTACACAGTTATCGTAGTTTGTATGGTTATGTTACGATTGCCTCCTGGGAGGAAGTCGGTGCAAGCAGACCGACTCCAAGGTGTAGGTAGTATGCTAGTAGTATATACAAGTCTTTTCCCCTTTCCTTCACCCAGAATTACCACAGAGCCCAGACCCCAGCCTCCCCGCCGACCCAAATCCACATCTAATTTATCATACTTACAGCATAAAGGATAGCAGACGTCGTCCATGTATCATCAGAAAGAATTCAGGGACATCTTCAAACGGCCTGGCTATACCCGCCCCCGACAAAGCCTCTCCTCCCGTTCCGATACCGCCACCACTTGCGCGCCTCGTCTACCCAAAAGACGCTACTACATAGCAACAGGAGCTTCAGCAGGTCGCTCCACCCGAGCGCCTCGGTCTGGAAGACGTCCTGGAGCCAGGGGAAGTAGATGACGAGCAGCTGGCCCATCAGGCTGCCGGCGACGGCCCAGTTGAAGAGGGTGTTGCTGGCGAGGCCGACCTCACCGCGCAGCACGCTCTTGCTCTCGGAGCGGCAGGTGAGGGCGTTGAACATGTCGAAGAGGACGAAGCAGGTGAAGGTCATGGTGGTGTCGCGCCGCGTCACCTCGCCGTCCTCGAGCATCTCGTGCGTGTACACGAGCATGGTGCCCGCCATGATGACCGCCGCCTGCGTGAGCACGCGCGTGATGAGGTGGCGCGTGAGCACCGCGTCGCCGCGCCGCCGGGGCGGCCGGTTCATGACGTCCTTGTCGACCGCCTCGACGCCCAGTGATTGCGCGGGAGGGCCGTCCATGATGATGTCTGCATGGGGATTACAGCGTTAGTTTATACTCGGGAAGAGACGTCGGAAGTTTGTAGTAGAAAAGAAGAATAGAGAGAGGAAGAGAGGAAGAAGAGAGAGGAGGAGAAGAAGAGAGAAGAGGAGAAGAAGGAGGGGCTTACTGATCCAGAGAATCTGCATCGCGTTAAGCGGGGACTTGAACCCCAACGCGGTGCATAGGAGGACGAGAGAGAGACCGGCCGCGCTCGTGGAGAGCTGAAAGGTAAGGAAGTTCTGGATGTTGTTGAAGATGCCCTTTCCTTCTTCGATGGCGTGGAGGATGGTCGAAAAGTCGTCGTCGGTGAGGATCATGTCGGCGGCCTCCTTGGCGACGTCGGTGCCGTGCATGCCCATGGCGATGCCAATGTCGGCTTTCTTCAGAGCCGGCGCGTCATTGACGCCGTCGCCCGTCATGGCGACAATATCGCCGCGAGACTGGAGCGCCCTGATGATCTTCAGCTTGTGGTCGGGATTGGTTCGTGCAAAGATGGTGGTGTGCTCCATTGCTCTTGCGAGGTCTTCGTCCGACATGGCGTCGATCTCGTCGCCGCGAAGGACCGGCTTGATCGTGACCTGGTTGGACGCGTGCGCAGTGGGGGTAGCAATCGCCATGCCCAGCTGCTTGCCGATGGCGAGGGCAGTGGTTTCGGCGTCGCCGGTGATCATGATGACCTTGACACGGCCGCGCATCAACTTCCTGATGGAGCGCCCGACGCCAGGTCGGGGCGGATCACTCATGCCCACCAGGCCAGCAAAGGTGAGGCCTTTATACTGTTCCTCGGAACCGTGGTGAACAGGGCTCTCCGCCCTGTCCGAGCCAGGAGTGTTACTCCTAGCGCCTGGTCTGCCGCTTCTCGGCTTGGAGACGGGCCCGCTCGCGAAAGCCAAGACTCGGAGACCCATGGACGCCATCTCCTCGGCAGCCTGCAGGGCCTCCTGTCGCCGCGCAGAGTCCAGAACGACCTCCCTGCCATCCTTGGTGACGTAGGTATCGCAGGCGTCGAGGACCTTATCGATGGCGCCTTTCATGTACGCGAACTCCTTGTCACCCTTCCCGCCCTCGCTGCCGATCGTAACGCCCATCCACTTGCGTTCCGAGCTGAAGGGCGTCTCGGACACCCTGGGCCCGATGGCATCCCGGATGTCGTGCTCCTTGAAGCGATCCAGCATATCGAGCATGGCAACATCGGTGGGCTGACCAACCCAGCGGGTGTATGTCGAGGCGTGGCCCCTATTTTCGGTTGAGGACAGGACGGCTCGCGCAGCCGCACCGTTCTCGTTGGACTTGCGGGCGAGGCGCGCGTTGTTGGCAATGTTGCCGATGCGCAGGATTCTAAGCGTGGCCGCATCGAGCTTGGTCTCCGCCTCGTCGTCGGACTCAACATCGACCACCTTGTCTGCCCCAAAGTACCACATCTTGGCGGTCGTCATGTGGTTCATCGTCAGGGTCCCTAGGGGATCAGGATTAGCACATATGCCACTAGCAGCTTCCACCACCTCCCCTCCCCCCCTTCTTACCTGTCTTGTCGGTGCAGACCACGTTGACTGAGCCCAAGGTTTCAACTTTGGGCATCCTGCGGACGATTGCGTTGTGCCTCGCCATCCGGTGGACGCCCAGGGCGAGAGTCACGGTGACAATGATGGGCAGGCCTTCGGGAATCGCTGCCACGGCCAGCGAGATAGAGATGGTGAAGATCTCCAGCAGCTTCTTTCCTTGAAACCAGCCGAGGAGCGAGATAACCCCAATGATAACAAAAGACACTTTGCTGAGCTGAGAACCGAGCTCGTCCATTGAGAGTTGCAGGGGCGACCGGGGGCTCTCCGTTCCGGACACACTGGTTGCGATGGTACCAAAATGCGTGTCACCGCCAGTGGCAAAAACGATACCCTGACCATGCCCGGACTTCACGAGAGTCCCCATGTAGGCGATATTGTGAAGTCCGTCGTGGTCCCCCTTTGCATGCCCGGCCGCGTGGCCGTTGGAGGCTCCGCCAACGGACGGCTGGGGCAGTTGCAGAGTAGCGTTCCCTAGGCTGGAGACGCCAATCGCACGGCGAGGGCGGGTATTCGCGGTGACCCTGACGGGTTCGTTCTCGCCCGTGAGATTCGAGGCGTCGATGGTCAGGTCGGTGGCCTTGGTCACCCGGATATCGGCTGGGATGCGGTCGCCAGTGGTGAACAGCACGAGATCGCCCGGCACCAGCTGTGCGGCCATGACCTTGGACGAGGTCGCCTCGAGCACTTCTTCTTGGGGTGTGGCCGAGCCGGGGGTGGAATCCGGGGTTTTGTCGCCCGGCCAGTTTGGCGACCGCGCGCCGGGAGAAGAATTCGGTGCTTGTTTGCGGATGAGATGGGCGTGGTTCGGTACGAGATGGTTCAGCGCCTCAATGGACTTCTCGGAGCGGTATTCTTGGATGAAGCCCACGCTGACCACGATGGTCACTGCGACGGTGATGCTTACGGAATCGTCCATGTTTCCCACCAGGAGTGACGCACCGGCAGAGACCAGGAGCAAGACTATAAGCGGCTCCTGGAACTGCTTGAGAAATCGCAGCCATATCGGCTCGGGTTCGTCGTGTGGGATCTCGTTCGGGCCATAGTCTCGTAACCTCGAGAGGGCTTCGGCGGGAGTGAGGCCGTGTGTTAGCGACGTCTTTAACCGTGAAGCGACTTCGGCTGGGGTCAGGCACGAATATTCGTCGGCCACAGTCTGGTCAGATCAATAAAAAAAATAAAAAAGAAAGAAGGGTTAGCAAAACGTTGTTCGGACCCGGTTAGCACCATCATCGTCCTGCGTACTCTTGACTGCGCCGATGTCGTCCGAGGACCACCCAGTCTGGGTGAAGTAGACCACGACCGCTCCAGCTCCGCAGCTACTCCTGCCGACCTTGACTCGGGCGGGTTCTGGTACAGTGGCAGCGCATCGCCATCACCTTTGCGCGTGAATCGATCCATCGCGGATACCGGACGAGGAGCGAGTGGTGCCGCGGGACGTAGGCGCAAAGGACCCCAAAAGGGAGCCGATGGGCCAACCGAACGTCATCAACGGCTGCAGCAGCGGCAGCGGCAGCGGCAGCGGCAGCGGCCAAAAAGAGGTTCGAGGCACCCACCGACAGGGGCAGGACGAAAAAGAAAATGGAGGAGAGAAAGAGAAATTCGAGCGTCCTCAAGTCAATACATCAGAAGAAAGTGGACACCATTGCCGGCGCAGGCGACTTTTTGCCGTCTCAATCGATGTCCTGGGCAAGGGCTGGAATTGGGGCGGATACCTGGGCCGGTAACGCTAGTTAATGGAACAAGCCCAGACTCGTGCGCTCCGTGGAACGTGTTTGAATCAAGCTCTCCAATTCCCTGCGGACAGGGGTGCGTGCAACGACCAAAAAAGGCCGCCGGCCAGGCCAGGTACCATGCCCGGTTTGGCTTGGCGTAAGTAAAGTACTGTGGACAAAAGTCAAACTGACGCAGCCCAAGGCATTGAACGGATGCTGCATGCCATGGACTAGCTGCCATGCTGGCCTTCTCCCAGGCGGTAGGTAATTCTATGCTGTAGTAGAGGGCAGGTAGTTTATATGCGCGAAGTGCCGCTGCCCCAAGGGCACTCACAGGGAGTGTGTTGAGGTATGGAGCTTTACTGTACTCTACATACACTAGACTTCAGCTGTGGTGGGTTCATCAGAGATCCTCCTGCGGACCCTAACTCCATCCAGACGTGTTTGGGACTCCGTGTAGTTGTATGTACATCCCAAGCAGATATCTTATCTAAGGTTGGTACTTATCCAATGTTCTGGCGAAATGCAAGATAGGAAAAATTGACGGAAAAGTTACACCTCCTCCAGGATAAATAATCCTAGTGCGATACATGCCCCACTTTTCTTCACCTTTTTGCAAGCCACTTACACAATCATCACACCATGTCACTCTCCTAATAATTTTCTATACAAAGGTACTTACAGATAAAATCCCTAGGTTAGGAGCTGAGTATAGTGGCTGGCTCGAAGCCTAGCCCTATTGAGAATATATAGCACTGGATGAAGGATTGGCTTGAACATCGCTACGATACTCAATCGCTGAGCCTTACAGGGTTTCGACTGGCTGTTCTGGAGGCGTGGGAGGCAGTGCCCCCTGAGTTTCTTCAGTGCCTGGCACACCCAATGCCCCGACGGCTTGCAAAGGTAATTGAAAACCAGGGGGGCAGAACTAGGTATTGATACTTTTATATTAAAGAAATTTGTATTAGGTTAGGTGTACCTGGACTTCTTGGCCACTTTTCTGATTTGCGTTAGTTGTGGGGCGTGTATCGCACTAGGATTATTTATCCTGGAGGAGGTGTAAGCAAATTGCATTGGTGGAACACGAGTGGTCCGGATCATTGCCTACGCAATGAATCTGTATAATGTTCTAGGGCCGAGGCGAAATTGCCTGAACTGAACAGAGCAGTTGCAACGGATAACTATACATACGCTAGCCCAAAGGCGCGGTCCACGTGACCTGCTGCCTACACGCCAAACACTTACTTCATAGCACGTACCGTGCTGTCGGCAAGAGTGGCCCGCAGCGGGTTGCTAGTGGGGCCCCAGCCTCTCAAATTTCGCAGGGAGCTTTGATTTTCTCTCAAGAAGCCGGTTGCATGTTCCGCCCACCTCCGACTTGGAACACATCCCCTCCCTCTTCCCCGACAATTCGAGCTTTGCCCCATCTCGACCAACGCTTCTTGCTTACTGTTGCATCCAGCCTTGATGCCCGTTGCACTTGTCCAGAACGACTGTTCTTGACAACCTAGCCCATTTTCTCGATTGCACGCGCTTTGCGCCGACCCGACGGCTCCTACGGAGTACGCTAGCTTCGGCGCGCCATTGCCCAAACAACGCAGCGCGCGTTTCGTGTTTACCCCGATCTCCTGACAAGCCACCTACCCGCCACCCGCCATTGCAGCTTGCCCCGCCGTCGCGTCCGCTGTTGTCGCGCGCGGATAGCCGTATCCAACTCTTCTCCGAACGACTTGAATATTTCTTTTGGTCCATCATTGATTTGCACCCACTGCTGCTTTCGTTCCTGCCGTCGCCGCCATGTTCTGGTCCGGGACACTCCTCAGTGCCACCGGCCCCTTGGCCAAGGCATGGCTCTCTGCCAACCAAGAGCGCAAGATATCCAAGGTTCAAATTTTGCAGCACAACCTGCAAGACAGCGTGGATGCCATCATCGCTCCCAATGACGCCCCCCTCGCCCTCCGGCTAAGCGGCCAGCTGCTGCTTGGCGTCGTCCGCATCTACAGTCGCAAGGCGCGTTATCTTCTTGACGACTGCAACGAGGCCCTGATCAAGATCAAGATGGTAAGGCTGACCCATCGGAGACATCGGGGAGAAGACACCCTAACTGACGCATCCAGGCTTTCCGGTCCACCGGCAACCATGATATTCCGACGAATTTGCATGCGACTACCAAAGAATCCCTCATGCTCCCCGATACAATTACGCCATATGATAACCTCGACCTCCTGCCACCACCCAGCTCCGAATTCCTCGTTTCACAACTCGAAGAAGTGACAGCGACCCCGATCAGCAGCCGGAAAGCTGCCGTTCGACCTAACAACCGCGACATCAACCTCCAAGAAGACTTCAACAACAGCCAGTACCTGCAGGATACCACAGGAGACGATGAAGAGCTCGCCCTTGCAAACATGGACGACCTCGATTTGGAGTTGGACTTTGGCATGGATATCGATGAACGGCCGACCAAACTGATGGACAAGAGCGTTGAGATGGGCAGAGATGCGCCGGCTGCTAGGCCAGTCGAGGAGGACATGCTCAGCGAGCTGGATATGGGTGGCCCAAGCAAGGATCGTAAGGCGCGCGAGCCGTCTCTGGGCCTCGATCTCGACTTTGGCGATGGCGTTCGCGTCGCCGACGGGGATGGTGATATCCAAATGGGCGACGATGACCTCCGGTTCGACGTTGGAGAAGAGTCCGCCATGCCCGGAGCCGCTCGCCCGGACATGAGCCGTGCGCGCATCTCCGAGTCTCCATTGTCCGACATCGACGAGCAGTTTGCCAAGGAGATGGAAACGGAGTATAGCCGACACATGGGCTCAGATATGTACGAGCCAGGCGAGGATGCCACAGCCTCGACCATTCGGGCCCCTCAGCGGCAGAAGAAGAAGAAGCTGCTTCAGCCGGACGACCAAACCATGCTTTCGAATTCCCAGATCAAGGAGCAGCAGGCGAAGCGGGATAACATTCTGAAACCCCAATCGTTCCTGACGCACGATCCGTACGTTGCTGGCCTGATGGATCTGCACAAGAACGGTGGCTTCGTCAAAAACATCTTGTTCGAGGGCCGCAGCGCTCGCTGGGCTCCGGAGCTGAAGGGCCTCTTGTCCCTCAGCTCTATTCGGCCCAACGAGCTGAAGAGGAAGAGGGACAGCGGCGTCGCCGACATGGACAGCGAGGATGAGCAGGGGGCGTCAAAGTCTCCGCGCCTCGAGCTCCCCGAGGATGAGACCGTCCTCGGCCCCGACGGGGCCATTGCGGGGAATCAGAGCGTTGCCGCGGACGGCACAGTGCTGGAAATCCCCGCTGATGACACCGCCGTCTTCCACAACGACGACGAGAACGAGCGGCCCGGCTCCTCCAGGGAAGGGGAAGGCGGTCCGGGTAGCCCGGTGCCCAATTTCGAGGACACGACCATGCCCATTGTGCACCCCGCCGACAGCGGCCCCGTGTCGGTCGGCACCAAGCACGCCGTGCACGTCCTCCGCGACCTGTTCGGCGCCGAAGCCGCCACCGACGCCGACAAGCGCAGGAAGACGGCCGTCGTCTTCCAGGACCTGCTTCCCGAGCACAAGACCTCCAAGGCCGACGCCACCAAGATGTTCTTCGAGTGCCTGGTGCTCGCCACCAAGGACGCCATCAAGGTCGAGCAGCCCGAGGGCTCCCTCGGCGGCCCCATCCGCGTCCGCGCGAAGCGTGGCCTGTGGGGCGACTGGGCCGAGCGCGAGGCCGGGGGTGAGCCGGCCCGCGAGCAACAACAGGCTCAGCAGAACCAGCCCGAGAGCGCCGTCCAGTCGTCCGCCGCGGTGGCTGTCGAGGCGTAGGCTTCGTATGTGGAGGATGTGTAGAGAAGGTCGCAGCGATTCCTTTAATGTTGGCTTTCCTCGTCAGGGTCATTGTAACATGTACGGCATATTCCTTTTTTGTTGTCTTTAAGCTGGTACTCTCTCGGATAGGGGGGCATGTTGGGGGCTTAGGGCATGGGACTTTCTTCCTTTTCTTGAATCGCGGTCGTCAGAAACGACTGAATGGCGTTTGGCGCTCTGGAAGACTGTGTGATACCATTCTTTGGAAGGCTCAGTCTGGTTTAGGGATAAAATATATCGGTGAAGGGCAGGATCATGCGAGGAACGCGAGCAGAAGGGGCCTCGGCTCTGCTCGTGCCTGGAATATTAGCATGGGCATTCTTGTGGAGGATTGGTTGTTGACGTTACTCGTTGTTTGACGCCGCTTTGTTAGGTTTCTGGAGGGGAGGCGGACGAGCATCCCTGGAAGCTCTAAAGGATACATACTTGCAGCGTAGGGAGCAGCGCCCCTTCCAATTAGATAATGATTGAATCAAGGTTTTGTCGAATGAAGCTTTTGCCTGGGTGTACCTGATTATCCAAGTCCAGCTGTGTTTTCATGCCCCCGGCCCAACTTTCCCAAACTTTTTGTTATCGTCCGGCATTTCTCTCCAACCTGGCATCGATACCAAGCGCAATTAATTGGGTTCGATTCGTCGAACGCGCATCCCCCCGGCCGGTCCGACAACCACTCGACCACACTATACCTTCAGGGCTTCGGTCTCCTCGGCCAGCTTCTGCTCGTCGTCGATGCCCGAGTACTTGTTAATCCAGCCGAGCACCTCACGATGCCAGACGAGCGAATTCTCGTGCTTGAGCACCCACTGCAGGCCGAGTGGTCAGTATCTAGCCTTGCTCATATATATATATATATATATATATATATATATATGCGTATGCGTGCTTATGCGTGCGAGAGCGGGTTTGTCTCTTTGGAGCAGAACAACTGGGGGCAAGACTTACGTGGTTCTCATCCGGGAACACGAGCAGCTTGCTCGGAATTTTCTTTGCCTGCAGGACGTTGAACGCCGCCAGGCCCTCAGTGACGGGGAGGCGGTAGTCCAGCTCGCTGTGGATGATCTGCACGCAACAAATATCAGTATTTAGTGTCATCAGTCAGGCGATATCGATACAGGTGAAGGGGCGAGACGGGAACAATCTACGGACCAGCTGGGGTGTCGCCCATTCGTTGATGAACCGCGCGGGATCCCACTTCTCGTAGCCCTCCCGGTTCTCATACAGCGTGCCCTCAAAGTCATGGATGGGGAAGAAAAGTTCCTCGGTGGCCCACTGATTGAGAGTGCTGAAGACGCCGTCGTGGCACACCAGCGCCTTGAACTTGCGGCCGAGCGGGTGGCCTTGGATCCAGTCTACGATGCTTCTCGTCAGTTTCGTTGGCCGTAAAGTAAAGTAGGACCAAGTAAGCAAGCATAGAGGAGGAGCTCACTAATCATGAACCCGCCGTAACTGGCCCCCAGCGCCACAGCCCTCTCGCCGTCTACCTCGGGCATGTTGGCGACGATCCAGTCGAAGCACCGCTCGAGGTCCTCATACGGGCGGCCGCCCCACTGGCCGCGAATTCCGTCCTCGAGCGCCATGCCGTAACCAGTGCTGCCCGTCGGGTTGGGGCACACGACGACGTAACCCTGCTCGGCGAAGACGGCCGGGTTCCAGCGCGTCGACCAGGAGTCCTGCCAGGCCCCCTGTGGCCCGCCGTGCACGAGCATGCAGAGCGGGTATTTCTTAGTAGCTGTTCGGGAGCCCGTCGTCGATCCAGTAGCGGCGTCGGATACCCACGTCGACGGCCGGACCACCAGAGCGTGCACGTCGTAGTCGGGGCCGGGAACGGTGATGGAGTCGACCTGGGCACGCGAGAGGCCAAAGGACCGGCCCTGCTTAGAGGCCGAGGAGATGACGGTGGAGGTGGCGGTAGCCGGGTGGGTCAGGGAGTAGCACGAGTTGTCGATGAGGGAGGTGGTGGTGACGAAGAGGTGATCGGTCTTGGAGGAGGAGGAGGGGGAGGAGGCGGCAAAGAGGCGGAAGTCGGCGACACTGCCGTCCGGAGTTGGCAGCGGGGTTGGGAGGGAGGTGGCCCGCGACGGGGTAGACGGGAGGGTGAAGATGAGGGTGCGGGCGCGGTGCTCGGCGGTCACGTAGAGTTGGGTGTCGTCGTGGCCCCAGGCGATAGACTCTGGGCGGGAGTCCCAGGCACCGTCGCCGTCCGGGGTAGCGAAGAACTCCTCCGTCTCGTCCGGGTTGCCAATGTCTCGGACGAGCAGCAGGCGCGGCTTGTCAGACTCGTACTGATTGCTGCGCATGCGGGTGAAGGCCACCTTGCGGCCGCAGTGGGAGAAGACGGGGCTGTTGGAGTAGCCCTCGAGGCCTGGGGTCTTAACCATCTTCGGGGGAGGCGGGCTGGACTCAGCAAAGGTCTTCAGGGGGATAAAGTAGAGATCCGTCTTGGTGTAGATGGCCGGGTCGAGATCGGGGTCCTTGGCCACGAACACCAGACCTTCCGGGCCGATGTCGAAGTCGCCGGTGCCTCCGAAGGGCGGGACGGGCGAGGAGAGCCTGGTGCCGGCCAGGGCGTTGGTGAGCCGGCCGTCTCGGAGCGCATACTTGCCGTCCTTCTTATCGAGCACGCCGTAGAAGATGGAGCTCCTCTTCTCGGAGTTCCACGTGTCCCAGTGGCGCACAAAGAGGCTAGTATAGACCCTGGCGGTCGAATGCGGCTTTACCTCCGTTTCGGGGTTGAAGAGGTTGCCGTCAGGGGTGGCCGAGGCCGAGCAGGCGAGGGCCACAGTGCCGTCTGCGAGTGCCTTGACCTTCAGGTCGCCAATGGGCCCCTGGATCGTACCGGCCTCGTAGAAACTATACCGCGCGTTTGAGACCAGGGGAACCGTACACCAGGGGGGAAACAGACAACTTACGACGATGACGCCGAGGCCGTGACATTACGGACGACAAGCGTGCTGCTGCCCTTGTCGCCGCTCCGGACGTAGAGGATCTCGTCGTCGTTGAGCCAGACAGGATTGCTGGCGCCTGCCTCGTCGACCGGCGTGGTGGCCGTCCCGGTGTTAATGTCGAGGACCCGGATGTTGGTCGTCTTCTCGTGATCTTTGAACGAGTAAGTCGAAACCTGCACTACTGGTTAGTTATTGGTGATGGTTGGTTGGTTTCACCGAAAAATGTGAGGAGTATACGTGTATATACTCGTGGTCACGCAAACGAAGGACCTAAGCGGGAAAAAAAAAAAGAGAGAGAGAAATAAGAATTGAGAAGAAGATTGTGAGCCCAAAAAAAAAAAAAGAAAAGAAACGAAAGACTAGATAAAGTGTCAAAGGAAAGAACTGACCGTGTAGAGTGCCAGCTTGCCCGAGGGATTGGGCACTCCCGGTGACCGGCGCGGGGCCGAGAGCATCACCTCGGGGGTGAACTTGGTTGCCGTGAGCGTCATCTTGCCCCTCCTTTGGATGAGATCCCAGAGATGAACAGGAAGTGGGAAGTGAGAAATTTTCGAATGACGAGCGATGGGCTTTGGGAAGGAAGTATAAGCTTAAAGGAGGCAGGTATGAGCCGCACCCTCCCCGGACCGCTCTGGCCGACTGCTGCGGGTCCGTGAGGGGGCACCGAGACCTCCGGCCCCGCACTAGACCTCCGGCAGGGCCAGAATAGGCAGGACATTACTTCGCACTAGCGGTATCACATTGTCCTTTTGTAGAGTCAAGTTTCAGCTGTACATATAGCACATACCGCGCGTTCTAGTATGCAATGCCCGATTCTCCTCCCCGACCGTACCCAGGCCTAACCGGCTTGTCCGCTGCGACTGGTCTTTATTACAATGCATACGATGCTCGTTCACAAGCACTCCTCCTGATGAAGGCACCCAATGGAACTTCGGGACCTTCTGGACCTTCTTCTCCTCGAGACACCTCGGTGTTCTTTTCCCGCCCCTGACGCCGTAAACCAGTGCTCCATAGCCCGTTTGAACGCCATATAGAAGAACGTATTCCCACCTCTTCCTTCTCCCACTTATGAGCACAGATGAACACAGGGATTCATTCCCCTTGGTATGTCCCAGCCCGCTGTAGTGAGACCAATTCCCGTAACTCCGACCCCAAAACGCCGAACTAGAACACCAAACCCACAATGGTTCCATAGGTGGAAAAAGAACGAAGAGAGAAGGATAGATCATTTCCTTGCCCCAAAACTAGTCCGAACTTTTTTCGCCTCCCTCCCATCCGTCTCACTGTCTTCCGCGCCCGCCGCAGCAGCAGGCGTGTTCCTCTTGCTCTTCTTGGGCGCGTTTGCCCTTCCCCCCCCCGCCGCGCTCGTCGGCGTGGGCGCCCCGGACGGGCCGTTGCCGTTTCCGAAGCTGCTCGACATGGGCGTGGGCGCGGGCGTCGAAGCGGGTGTCTGCGCGTCCTGTTTTGTCCCACCCCACGTGTTTAGCCACAACAACGAAAGGTGTAAAAGGGCAGGGGGGAAAGGGAAAAAAAATTTAGGCGATTGAGACATTGTTAAACGTACCGCTGCCGCTGCCGCCGCTGCGGCTGCCGGGTTATAGGACACGGAGCTGCGCGAAAAGACCTTGTTCTGATCGGTCAGCCCGGTCTTGCGGCGCTGGGCAGCCGCCGCGTTTCCGCCCTTGACGTAGTTGTCGAAGCCGATGATGATGTTGCCGGCGGGCGTCGACTCGAGGTAGTTGGCTTCCTTGACCGCGATGTGCTCTTCGATGGCGGCCTGTTGTCCCTCTCTCGTCCCGGGAGGGAGGAGAAGCCCGCGCTCCCCCAGCCCTCATCACTAATGGTCAGCCATTTGACTCGATTCCTTTCGGGATCGGGTTGTTTTCGTCGTATGCGAGGAGAAGGGTCGGTCGGGCGGCAGTGGAGGGAGGGCAAAGTGCGACGATGAAGAGGGAGGGAACAAAAAAAGGAGGAGAGGAAGAGACGCACCAGCTTCTTCTCCAGCGCCCTCCTCCGCGAAATCAGCTCCCGAAGTTGCTTTCGCTGGCTCTCGTAGAACGGGATCCCCGCTGACGAGGACGACGCCGCCGTGTCGGTCGCCGCGGCGGTGGCGGTGGTGCCGTTCGGACCCGCCGCCGCCTTGGGCGCGTTAGCCGCGGCAGCTGCTGTGCTCTCGGCCATCGCGCGGGATTGATTTGTCGCTGCGATCGTTGTTTTCGTCGACTCGTCGTCGTCGTCGTCGTTGACAGACAAAGCTATCAGTGGCGGCGCCCCGTGGTCGAGGAAGGTCCCAAAAGCGGCTGCTGAGGTTCGCGCTGTGCTCGTGCTATGCTTGTGCTTGGCGGGTGCAAGTCTTCAATTGCCCGACAGGGTTCTCCAGCGATAACTAAGATTTCGCAGCGCGCCTTCGCGCATCCAACCTTAGCAGTCACAAAGTGCCTGGCTCGCACTGTGCAATTAGTGTACGGATTATCCTACAGGCACCCACCTACGGGACATCGTCACCTTTGGTGGACATACCTTGTGTATGTATGTCCAGTACCCCAGACTCTATAGCCCGTGCTGCGTTTAGCTTTGCTTGCAAGTGCTGGTGTAAAGTGTTCTTCTCTATTGACAGAGGCCGGTGTGTGCGAGATATATAACAATCCCCTGTGATCTCGATCTCCAGTTCTCCAGTCTCATTTGCTACTACATTCATCTCGTATATAACATCTAGCCCCCTCTTTGGAATATGTCTCGCGCTCAAGGCACTGGATGCGTCAAGGCAGATCGGCGCACAGAAATAGGCATTATTCTACAGGCACTTTGAAGCCCAGGTCGGATTGTACGAAATAAAGCAGGCGGCACATCTCGCGGTTACCACGAATGATAGTTATGCTACCTGACAATCTAAACTACTCAGACAATTTCGCAGAGAGGCAAAATTGAAAAGGGGGGGTTTTGGGGAGGGGGTCGGTCTCACAAATCCCAATCTACAAGCAAGACGAACGCCCAGGTGCCACCGCAGTACTTTCGTAGAACGCCCGTGATCTTCATGAATGGAGGAGACGGACGCCCGTCGATCAGAATACAGCAGAGCTTCAAGCAGCGTTAGCCTCGACGTGGTCGTCTCCGCTCTTCGATGATCTCATCTTCTTGATTTTCTCCTTGAGCTCCATCTCGCGGAGTTCGTTGGCTGTTCTCGCGTCCTGCACCAAAAGGGATCGGTTAGTCACTATCCCTTTCTCCTTCCCAACGGCAACAACAACAATAATAATAATTAACTCAGCGCGTCACACCTGAACGTACCTGCTTCGCGCCCGACGCCGGCGGGTCGTCAAGGGAAGATCGTCGTCTGCTTTCAGCGCCTGAACCATCAGCCGATCTGTTCCGTGTAGAAGAGGATGAAGACGCAGAAGAGGCTCTCCGGTCCCCGTATCCGCCCCTCGGGCTGCCGTCGCCCTCTCCTCCCCGCCGGCGGGAGTCTCCTCTGCCACCACGATGCCGCCGGCGGGGCGACCGGCGCCGGCTATCGTACGAGCTGGCGGGGCTGGCGCTGCGGCCGCGACTGCGCGTCCGGGACCTGCTCCGGCGCCTGCGGCCGCCGCCACCACCACCACCACCACCACCCAGGGAACTACTCCGGCTGTCGCGTCTCGACCGTCTCGGCGGAGTCCTGCTGGGCGACCGCGAATACCGTGACGAGGACATCGACACCGACCGACTATAGCGCCGAGTCGGCGTTCTGGACAGGCTCCGGCTCCGGCTCCGGCTCCGGCTCCGGCCACGACTCCAACTCCTCGACCGGGAATAGCGGCGGCGCTTCGGGGAGGGCGAGCCGCGGTCCGACGACACCGACCGGCTGCGACCGCGCGGAGACCGGTACCGCTTGCGTGAGGCCCGCCGCGACAAGGGCGTACGCGATCGGGATCGGGACCGTCCGCGCCGCCGCCGCGGTGGGGTGGGTGACCTGGTGTAAGACCGCCTGCTGCCGTCCACGCTGGGAGTGGGCGACAGAGACCGGGACGAGACGGACCGGGCCGACGAAACGGACCGAGTGCGGGACCTAGACCTAGGCCTGGACCTAGACCTGGACCGAGACCGAGACCGAGACCGCCAACGCCTGCCACTACGACGTCCACCACCACGCTGCCGGGGCGGGCTTCCGCGGGGAACGTATACATCGCGCGTCCACCCCCCGCCGCGGGACTCCCCCCGTCCTCCACGATCACCGCGTTCACGGAAGCGGGGAGGCGAGCGGGACCGCCCGCGGCCGAGGCCGCCCCTGTCCCTGTCCCTGTCCCTGTCGTCGCGGCCGCGCCACGAGTCGGCCCCCCGGCCAGGTCCGCCGCCGCCGCCGCCGCCGCCGCCGCGGCGTCCGCCCCTGCCGCGATCGCGGCGCTCAAGCTCCTCTCTCCGCTGGCGCGCCTCCTCGGCGGCCCTGTCGGCCTCCATCTTCTCCTGCATCAGCTCCAGTTTCTTCGCCTCCAGCAACTCCTTGGGTACGCCCTGGGGGCTGGCCTGCGCGCTGAGCAGGAGCTTCCAGAGCTCCTTGCAGAACGCCGGCGTGTCCTTGTCGAGGAAGCCGGTCAGCTGGATCTGGATAGACTTGATATCGGGCTGTCCAGGCAATGCGCTGTTAGTAAAATTTCGGGTCGGTAATCGATCGGTTCCCCCCGCGGGGGAGAGGGGGAGGAGGGGGAAGAGGGGGTATACGAACGTGGCGGGCACCCTCAACCAGGTTAAAGATGAGCTCGATGACGACGTCGTCTTCGTTTCCGAGGATTTCGGTAACCCGGTTGGCGATCCATCTGTTTGGCGGGCGGTTAGTCAGTTGCCTCTCTCCCGAGAGAAGAGGATCGGTGACCGCGGGCGGTGCTTACTTCTTCATAACCTGGACATTGACCTTTTGCATGTCAACCTTCTGGTTGAATTCGGGCGGGAACTTTGTGCTCTTGAGGAGCTTCGCGTCCACGCCAGTCGCCATGGCTGTCGGGTTTCCTGCTCTCTCCCCTTTGTACCCCGCGACGCGTTGGTGCGATTGCGCGCGCACGCCGAAACTTCTCGAAGAAGGTACGACGGCAAAATGTCAACGACTCCCTTCCCGATCTCGACCTCTGATGGTGACACGAGCGAGTCCTGGTTGATCGAGACGGCAGCCAAATCTCGGAGTAGATGCCAAAGGATGTAAACCGATCAGCGGCGCGTGCTGGCGAAGTTGACGAGGTCGGTCGAAAGTCTTGGCTACGCTAAGTATCTTGGAATGCTTGGCGCAGTTGGTGCAGTGGGGCCCTTATTTCGCATTTTACACATGAAGGTGCTGTACTGGTTCCAGGGGTATCGATTTGGGACCTGTGGGATATCTTCTGCGGGGGAGAACCATCCTACCTACAATATAGAAAATACACCACATTCCACCACGGTTTTTTCACACAGGAGAGGTCCAGCATGGATGCAGTTGCGTGGGCTGTGGCGGGGGAGAATGAAAATCCATACTTGGTTACTGGCATCGAATAGGCGGAATAGGTGTCGCTATTGTTGCAAGGCGTAATTCGTCATAGCTGAGTAGCTACACTAGAGTAGCTGCCAAACCGTTCCCCCACCCGAACGAACACAACGCGGATGCGTACGAGATCGTTCCTGGCAGTTGTCGTCGAGAGAGGGGAAGGACCGACACAGGCCTTTTTGAGCCGCACGACTACCGCACGAAGGCTGCAAAACAAATAGCGTGTTCATCTGGACACCCGAAGAGGGCCTCAAGGAAAGCAAAAAGAATGTCGTGTCTTGATTGTAATACATTACCGCAATACTTTATTCGTACATACATAATTCGTACCAAGGATAGCTATGTGTCCGAGCATCGCCGGTGGCAACCATCGAGGGGCCGGCGTCTCGGTATACGCTGTTGGTACACTATCCCTCTCCCCCACCCTCCCCAAGACCCTTGTGCCCAGCCGATCCAGTGCTTTTATTTCCAGAGCAGAGTGTTTTGAGCCAATTACCCGCCCATGCCCGCATCCGTAACGCCGTGAACTCCGTGCATGATACCCCAGGGTCGTGCAAGAGACATGATCGAACCGTACCGTACCGGAACCATAACCCAATCGAACCATCGTCAACCGAGATCGTCCGCGTCGCGACCGTCTAGCAGGACGGGGAATGAATCACCATACTCCTCCTATGCCAGCTCGAAGGAAAAAGAAAAGAAAAAAAGGAAGAAAAACAGACCACTTGCCCCCATTCCAACTCAGGGGCTCTTGGGATAACTGAACTTGATCCTCCCCGCATCGCCGTCCTTCTTCTCGGCTTGCACCTGCTTGGCATGCAAAGCGGCAATCTTCTCCCTCAGTCTGGTCAAGTTCTGACTGTTATGCTGGTCCCTGAGCTTGGCGCGAATCTCGTAGAGCGCCATGAGTGAGTTGGCTCTGTCGACATCCTCGTCGGTCGGCTGTTCCCGCGATGCATTTAGTACCTGTATATGAGATGATATTGCGGTAGGGAGAGTGGGCAGGCGGCGGTAGGACGGAAAGGAGGGGGGGTGTTTTTGCAGGTAGTGTTGTGTGGGTATGATGCAAAAGGGGGGGAAAGGTGGTCGGGGACGGTCTGCTGCTGACCTCTGATTCTCGCCGTGGCGTCCCGGGGATGGACCCGTAGGCCGAGTTGGTGCGCGTGTTGGGGGGCGTGAGGATGCGCCGGCCGTACTTGTCGAACTTGGCTGGCGAAGCGGTCCTCGACATGAAGGCGGAACCCGCGGAGGCTGCCGAGCCGCCGGACCCGGTGCGCTTGTGGTGTCGTGGGCCGGGTCGCGCGGGCACCTGGTCGGCGGAGCTGCCCGACTCGGTGGTCGCTGACGTCGAGCCGGCCTTGTTTGCATTGACGAGAGCGCTGGCGGCGGGGGATTCCTGCTATGGCATGAGTATCAGGGACTCGCCGGTTGGCTGTCTAACCGGGAGCGCAAATCGCATCCGCGACAGACGAAGAAGGTGTGGAAGTGGCGTACCGCGGCGTTCAAGTCGCTCAGGTCCGCCAGCATCTGTGCGAGCTGGATGCTCTCCATTGTATGCGATATTCCCTCTCGGTCGAAGTATGTGCTGCCTCTTGTACTCGAAATCCTACCGAAGCGCGATGTCACGCGTCGAGGTGGCCACTGGCGATGGAGCGGTTATGTTGAGATGTGGATGGCACCGATCGCTGATCGTCGGTCCAATGGGGCAGGCTTATTGGACTTGGGAGATGCTGGAGGGTTTCACCAAGGAAGCCAAAAAAAAAAAGGATGTCCCAGGCGAAGCGGCAACTTAATGCTATTTCTAACTAATCATAACCCAATCGGAGGGCAAGCGCATACGGATCTACGCTCGTGGTGTTCTGCCCGAAAGGGATGTGCATTGAATTTGCGATAGCTGGGTGGGAGATGACGGCGAGTACCTATAGCTGAGCGGGAACTTGGAAGTTGGAGGATCTGGCCTCTGGGGTTGGCTTTGTAGAGCGTGGGGTTGTTGGTTCCGAACTCTGGTTCGCGGGGGCCAGAGCGTCAGACGTAGCGGCCTCAGCTGCAGTGCCCGTGCTTGCCGCCCTCGTGGACCCCCGCATTTTTCGCTTTCTGCAGCTTCCTTACTTGGTACGTACCACATTCTTTACATACCTGACCTCCTAAGCTTGTTGAAAAGCACGGGGTTTGTTCATCACTCGCAGGGAGCACGAGTACAACACACGGATATCGCTGGGAAACTCTGGCCGAGTCCCGCTCCGAAGCTCCTCGGCGGCCCGTTTCAAGGCACTAATACTAATGGCCCCCCGCATGGAGAATCGCAAGCGTCCCGCTCACTACCTAAAAACCGGGTCCATGACAGCCAGTCTTCCGTAAGGACAAAGTCATACCTGCACAACGCCGTCTGTTTCCCGCTTGCTCCTCTGATCCGTACATTCCACGCTACCGTGCAAGGTACTAATGCATCTACATGTCGGAGCCTGGACCCTAAGCCCCCCTTTTATAGAAATCCCGGGAACACCTAGCACGAGGTATTGTTCACTGCTCGTAGATGGACGGCGGATGATGACGCTAGTGTTGGGTGGTTGAGCCTACCCTGCCCGGTCCTGTCGTCAGGTGAGCGGTTCGGAACTAAGGACGTACATAAGGTACGTACAATGTACCGAAGGTGTACGATACCCGATATTAGCCTAATATGCGCGATTCTCTACACTAGGCATCCTGTACCACAGCTGGTGACAGTGTAGTCCTTCTTCAGAGCCTACTTATCATGTCACGACGCTCCCGGTTGTTTGGCAACCCCACTTTCCCTGGATATTCGGTAGGTTGAAGGGTAGGGGTATGACTTGGGCGAATTTGGAAATGGGCATTCAATCCCTACTGAGACACTAGTAAAGCGGTCCATGACCGTACACTGCCGTAAGAAGGGATAACAGTGCTTAGCAGGCGGCTTAGGTAGTTCGGCACGCAAATAGGTGAACCTGAGGGAGCTACGGATACGGAGTAATCCATAGTTACCTAAGGTAACGTCTAAGGCCCTGGCCGCATGGTGGGTCAAGACGGACATCCAAAAGTATTGCCGACGGCTGCCGAAGTCGCAATCGCGTCTGTATCGTATTGGCCGCTGAACCTGTCTGCGAGGACGTTGCATCACCTCGGAACCAGTTGGAGACATAACTAAAGTGCATACAAGCCCGGCGCCGGTTAGCGCGGGGAACAACTACTTTTGCACGATGGTACTCGCAAGGAGAGGACTGTCGACGATGGCGTCCCTGAAGAAAGCCGGAAAGGTGGTCTGCATTGGCCGCAACTATGCGTAGGTAGCCCTTATCTGTTTTCCTTTTGTCCTCGCTTTTTTTCCTTTTTTTTTCCTTTTTTTTTTCTCTCATTCGCTCGCTCGACCATCATGGCCCGCCCCGCGGGCGATGGTGAGCGTGATGTTGATGATGATGTTGACTGTGGAGAATGCGGACGTGTGGCTGACCGGCAATCCAGGGACCACATCGCCGAGCTCAACAACGCCCGGCCGAAGCAGCCCTTCTTCTTCCTGAAGCCGACCACGTCCATCCTGCTTCCCGGCGAGGGGCCCGTGATCCGGCCGCGCGGCATCGACCTGCACTACGAGGTCGAGCTCGCGCTGATCCTGGGCAAGCGACTGAAGGATCTCAACGCGCAGGATGAGCAGGCGGCGATGGATGCCATTGAGAGTGAGTCCGATTCCCTCGGCTCTCCCCCCGGACCGGCCCGCCGAGGAACACTAGAAAGGGCGGCGAAAGAACAACAAGACAAAAGAAGATGAACTAAAACAAACCAGGCTACGCTCTCAGCATCGACATGACGGCGCGCAACGCGCAGAACGAGGCCAAGAAGAAGGGCCTGCCGTGGGACATCAGCAAGGGCTTCGACACGTTCCTGCCGCTGAGCAATGTGATCAGCAAGGCGGCCATCCCGGACCCGCACAAGATCGAGCTGTACCTGAGCGTCAACGGCAAGGTGCGGCAGAACGACTCGACCGAGCTGATGCTGTTCCGGATCCCCCGCGTCCTGAGCGAGATCTCCAAGGTCATGACGCTCGAGCCGGGCGACATCGTCCTGACGGGCACGCCCAAGGGCGTCGGCCCCGTCGTGCCGGGCGACGTCATGCGGGCCGGCATCCGGGTCGACGGCAAGGAACTGGAGGAGGCCAAGATCGAGGTGGCGGTCGAGGAGTCGACCAGTTCGTACGAGTATGCCGAGACGTAAAGTGCGATGTCTTCACCGAAATGCACCATACCTACCTTTCATCAAGGTGTACACTTGGCGGCAAGTATAGAGACTCTGGAGGGGAGGGGGGCTGTGAAGGAGCTGGTAAGGTCATACCAGGAGCTGGTCATGCGTGCTGTTAGAAATGAGATGGAAACGAGAGCGCCTTGTTTTTATACACAAGCAAACTGGCACCGTTCCCGGCCATGCAGCCCCACCTCACTTGCCCAGAAAGTGAAACATCAAGACAGAAAGAAGCGTCTCGCAGACGAAGAATCTAATCTAGGTAGTGGGTGTGACCACGGACGTAAACGATTGGTAGGTACATACACATGGACATGTATGCACATGCAGAGAGAGAGATGAAACAAAATATGCCCGAGAGTATAGCAACCAAACAAAACCAAGTCAGAGCAGTCCGCCCCTCCCGAGTTCGTATATACATACGTACTACATTCGGTACATACATACTCATACATACTCTTTTCTTCTTCTTCTTCTTCTTCTTTTCTTTTTGTCACTCGAGGTTCGGATTCCGGACGGAGCCGGGCTCGGGGCGCCAGTCGGCGAGCTGGCCGCAGCTCTTGCAGCGCCTGGCGTCCTCGTCCTGGCGGAAGCGCTCGACGGCGTCCTTGATCTGGGTGCCGAGGTCGGTGCAGTGGAAGGCGGCCTCGTGGACGACGGCGCGGCAGGCGGGGCAGTACCAGCGCATGCGGTCGAGGGATCCGGGGGGCCGGCGCTGCTCGAGCACGAGCCCGACCGTGTCGGCGAAGCGGACCGGGTTGTGCGGCGTCCCCGCCGGCAGCAGGAACATGTCGCCCTCGCGGATCACGATGTCGCGGAAGTCGCCGCCCTCGTCCACCACCTTGAGCAGCATCGCGCCCTTGTACTGGTAGAACCACTCGGGCGTCTCGTTGATGTGGTAGTCCGTGCGCGCGTTCGGGCCGCCTACGATCTTTTATTTTTTCACCTCGCGACCCCATCATCTCTTGTCAGGAAGCGGGAAAGAGGGAAAGCGGGAAAGCGGGAAAGCGGGAAAAAGGGGGGGGGGGAGGAAGGAGACCATTGGGTGGTGTTGGAAATAGGGAGGGAGAAATAGAGAAGAGAAGAAAATGAAAACGTTACCATGACGGTAAAATCGCCATTGTAAACGCAGTAGTTATTGATGGGCGGCTTGAGTAAGTCGGAGTTCTCTTCAAGCCTGGACCGCAGAAGGTTAGCTCATAGAGTTCGGGAAGTTGTTTGTCTTGAAACTCGGTTCCAGATTGGCTAGCAGTTGAATGTTTGCACTTACCACTTTGGCAGGTTCACGGGTGGTGCAAGCATCTTGGTTCAGCTGGGAGAAGAAGATCCGTCTGGTCGGTATGCGCTTGTTTTTGGAACTGACCATGAAGAGTTTCCTAATAGTAATCTTGAATGAGTTATATATATGATGGACAGATGCGACTTGAGTCAAATGGGTAAGTCTAGTGTCGAAGCAGATGGATGGTCTGACTGAGAGGGACTTTGCCCCGCTGATTATTAACTTAGTAGTTAACCTACGGCGATAACCCGGCAGTTGACTCTCGAAACGGTTGTATCAACGGTTTCTCGGTGGCTACTAGACCTGAAAAAAAACAAAAAAAACAAAAAAACACACAAAAAAAAGAAGATAACCCGTCGCTCGGAAAAATCCACCTCGAGCGTGACATGCGGCGCATTCGATCCGCCAACACTTTTGAGCCCTTTCAGATCATGCCGTCGTCGAAACTGTGCCAGTGTCTTATCTGTTTCATGCCCCGTGGATAGCCGACCCCACCTACCATTTTCGACTGGGGCGGCGTTGCGAAGTTGTTCCGCATTTTGCAACACAAGGCAACGCGGCAAAGCCCCTGCAGGGACCACTGCAGCACGGGGGGCCCTGAAATTCGCACCGTGCGTTCGTCGGGGGGCCGAGCGTGTCTTGTCATCTACCAAGTACGGATTACATAACGTTACTCCATAGTAGGTGTGTGTATCTTCGGATTACCCGACATCCGTCTGAAACAAACCGCCAACACCACGCGCGCCAGTCTCGTTTGCCGTTGAGCCGCGCAAACCCCAAACCTGACATCTTGCACTAATACATCCGTGATTCTTATGTAGTTGTTCTTTTTATCGCGCCTCTCACTCTCACAGTAGAACACCCATTGTTTGGTCCGAATCCCCTTCCCATTCTCCCCCCATTCTCCCCCCATTCTCCCCACCATTCCCCCTTCTTTCGCCCGGGTGCTCGAAGCGAATCTGTCGAACGTTATAAACGGATATCTATTTTTCGAATGTATATGAACGTCCGTACCTGATCAGACCGACATAGCGCTCCCTACCATGGACCATTCATCCCACGACCACCAGGAACACCACCTCATGATGGACCACTCAGCCCACTCCGGCCACGGCGACATGGGCGGCGGTCACGGCGGCGACGGAGGCCCCATGTGCAAAATGAATGTCAGTAGAAATTGAACCCTCCCCTTTTGCCGCCCTTTCTTTCCGCCATTTTGTTTCCCCCCCCTCTCTCTCTCCCCCTTTCTCTCTTTCCAGGCAAAAACGCATTGCTCACCCCCCCAAGCAGATGCTCTTCACCTGGGACACGACCGACCTGTGCGTCGTCTTCCGCCAGTGGCACATCACCTCCTCCTTCGGCCTGGTCGTCTCGCTGGTCGCCATAGTAGCCATCTGCGCCGGCTACGAGGCCCTGCGCGAGGGCATCCGGCGGTACGAGGCCGTGCTGGCGAGGAGGGTCGACACGGCGCCGCGTGAGTTTTCGTTTTCTTTCTTTCTTTCTCCCTTTCTTTTCCCATCCCTCTCCTCTTTCCTTCCTCCCCAGCCCTCCCCCTTTTTTTCCATCGTCAGTTGCGCGGGCACATACACATCTGGTACATACCCACCCTGGACTTGGGCCTCTCGGCTAAAATGAATCGGAAACCCGGATTTGAGCCCCCCGATACCCCCGATCCCCGTCCCCGTCGCCGTCACCGCGCTACTCTGAGGAATCAGCTACTGAGAGAGCCCCATTTCTGTCGTCGCTGGGTGCAG
Organism: Thermothelomyces heterothallicus; assembly: GCF_042370625.1. Taxonomy (NCBI): domain Eukaryota; kingdom Fungi; phylum Ascomycota; class Sordariomycetes; order Sordariales; family Chaetomiaceae; genus Thermothelomyces; species Thermothelomyces heterothallicus. The sequence goes on along the minus strand of NW_027192586.1, from coordinate 304,227 downwards.
GCCAGAACCGAGAGCAGATCGCGTGGCGGGCCCACGTTGTCAAGGCCATCTTGTATGGCATCCAGAACTTTTACGCCTTCATGATCATGTGAGTCCGCTCTGCCCTTGGTTGTCTGTCTGTCCGTCCGGGTCCGGACAAGGTATGAGAGATGGGTTCGCTGAACGAGAGAGGGCAGGCTCATCTTCATGACCTACAACGGATGGGTCATGATTGCTGTCTCGGTCGGCGCCGGGCTGGGCTATTTGCTGTTTGGCGGGAAGACTGCCGTGACCAAGGAGACTGCCTGCCATTGATGGGCGGGGCAGCGTCAGCATTTGCCATCTACAGAGAAGGGGATGAGGAGGCAGAACCACACCCCACCCTACTTTGTTCTGACCACAGATCGCCTGTTATCTATCATCCTCCGTCTAGTAAGCCAGGGAGGGGCAAATCTAGCACTCATATCCAACACGTTTCGGCACAGGCTCACATCTTGCTCGCCTCCCCCTTCCCCTTTTCCGTTTCTTTTCCTCTCTCCCCGGCCTCCTGAACCGCCTCCCGCACCTTCTTCAGATCTTCCGAGGCCAGGAGGCTGCCCGTGTGTTTTTTCTCGCCCAACCTCCCCTCTCGCGCGAGCTTCTCGATCAGGGCCTCGTCCCCAAAGTGCTGGTTGTGCTCGAACTCGGGCTCCTCGCCGTAGGCCACCGTCGCCGCATCGACCAAGATCCGCGCCGTCATTCCCCAGACCTTATACCTTCCCAATCCTTTGTTGTTGTCGTTGTCCTTGTTGCTGCCGCCGCGCCCGTCCCCGTGATCGTCCGCCTCGTGCTCCGACAGCGCGGCTAACCCGCCCTCCCGCACGTGGGGCTTGGCCACCGTCTGGTCAGTGACGGGGACGTAAAAGAAGTGCATGCGCCACTGTGAGTCGTGCCACGTCGTCCAGCTGCCTTCGTACCACGGTCCCGGGGGCAGTTTCTTCCTGCCCGACTTGGACGGGGGCACTTCATCGGTTGCGCGCAAGAAGTTGTGGAAGGGCGCCGAGAATACGGCGGCTACTTCCTTGGCATCCAGGCGTGGAATGAGAGATTCGTCCACCGTGGGCGAGGACCGGGCGGCGGCGGAGGTGGAGCTGGAGAGGGAGGAAGAGGAAGAAGAGGAACTCGAGGGGTTAGTCGCTGGGGCTGGGTTGATAACCGTGGTGTCGCCCGTGTGGAGGAGAGCGACACACGGGCGAACGACGATCTCTGTGCGGGCAAGGTTCATGGGCAGATAGCAGAGGTGTTCAATGCGAAAAGGCGGTGGCAGTTTAGAGTCGTCGAGGGGGAGGCCGATCTCTTCCCAGGCCTCGCGGCGGGCAATTTGGTCTGGGCTAATGTCAGAGAAGGGATCGGGATGTAGAAGAAGGTTTTTAGATAGGAAAGAAAGAACGACAACAAAAAGGGACCTCGGACGTACATGGCGTTTCTTGAAGGGTGTCAGCTTTGCCTCCCGGAAGGGCGGCGTGGCCTAGTGGATGTCAGTAACAACAGCCTCTCGGCCATCGAGGAGATGGGGAGCAGATGGGGAAGACGGATGGACTGGGGAATACAAACCCGAGAAGCTGCGCAGGCTGGCGGCGCGCATGGTGATGACGACGCGCAGGTCGCCGCGGCGGTCGGCGTACAGTAGCATCAAGACGGCGGCGCGGCGACTGAGCGGGAGGCGGTCCCAGAGCGGAAAGGGCGGTGGCTTGTAGGCCCTCAGACGGGCAATGGCGGCCTTGGTGCGCATGAGCTGGGGGTTCAGGTTGCTCTTGACCAACGGAAAACGATTGAGGAGGATCGGAGTGTGAGGGAAGGGAGTTAGTTTCATGAGACGCGGTAGGTACTGACCGCCGATGCTGCATTCAGCGGTGCCATGGTCGATGCATTCCAGTAGTACGACCCCTCGTCCTTGTCTGCGGTCCCTTCAAAGTCTTCGCCTTCGTCTTCGTCACTATCTTCGCTGTTGGCCTTTTCGTCAATCAATTCGGCGGGCGGCCGAAGAACCGTGTCGGATGCCGAAGAGTCTTGATGATTAATACTCTGGATGCTCTGAATACTATGAGTGGCAGTCTCGGCTTCTTCCTGGTACTCTGGCAAGCCAACTTGTGCATGTACCGGCGGCTGCTCCTCGGCAACGGGTGGTGCCCTCATCTTCCAGGTTTCGAATGGGATGAGGTGCAGTTGCCGTGAGCCCGGATAGCTGCGGATGATAACTGTACCTACACAGTTAGAGACACCGATTGCGGAAGGCGCGCGGCTGCACAGTCGGCTGGGTCGGGTGCGGTATGCGGGGGCAGCCAGGGTAGCAGTGCCGGAACCTCGGCCGGCGTGCGGGGTGCATTCTGGGGAAGGGGGAAGGGGGGAGTCCCAGCACTGACGTCAGGTCTCTGATGGTGCTTTCCCACTTTGCTAGTGCGCACCAACGCGCTCAGATCGGTAAGTAAGTAATTTCCTGTGTAAGCCGAATGTCTCTCAGTCATTGGGATATCTCAGTTAAGTATGTAACAACTTTTTGGAAACAGCACTACGATGTGACTACCTAATCAATCTCTGCTTCGAGTCGCCAGCCGCTTGACAATGACTCAAAAAAATTAATAAAAAAATAAAAAGCCAGGTTATGTACGCTACGCGGCTCATTGATCCCAGACACAATGGTCCAGTTAAATTTTTCTATTCGGTTGCTTCTAGATATTCGATCGCCCGCCAGGAACGTTTCAGAGCTCGGTCCCTTGAATGAATTAAATGCGTGTTACCCTCATATCTCGCCCCCGTCGGAAACTTGCTCGTTAATACTGGGATAAGCTTTCTCCATTCCTTTCTTGTTCATTTTGCAATCCCCCACTTTACATTAAACGGCCAGAATAGCAGCAAGTAGGGCCATCATCAAGATGACTTGGGAGCCAACAACGGCCCCCCGTCCCCCAACACCCGAATACTGCTCTTTAGCTTCCGCTTCCGCCTCTTCCCGCCGCCGAGTGTGCCGTCCATGATGCTGGCCGCGCTCCTGTTCCAGAACTCGGCTGCGGCGTCGACGAGGTCGGCCGTCTTGGTCACGAGCGCCGACATGGACGACTTTGTCTTGAGCACCGCCGGGCTCGGGCCTGGATGCTGGAAGTGATACCGGCTCGCTCTGGAAGGCTGCTGGGCCCCATCATGTTGAGGATGGAAGTGGCATGAAGGGAGCTGTTGTTGTTGCTGCTGCTGCTGCTGTTGATGTTGGGAGATGCTGTTTGGTTGTGGTGATGGTGGTGGCGGGGGCGTTGTCAAGCAGCTCGATGAGGTGCGGTGGAAGACCTTGGTCATGATACCGCTGCTGTGGTGACGGTGATGGTGGCGGGCGCTCGTGTTGGAGCGTCCATCACCGGTCATATCGTTGCTGCCCGTGGATATGGAAATGGACCCGCCCGTCTCAGGGCTGCCGACGGCGTCGTGCGGAGAGGTGTCCGAGTCCCAGCTAAATCTGCTACAGGGCCCTGAGGAGCTTGGGGAGGGAGACGGCAAGATTGACTTCTGCTGCTGCTGCGGGAGGCGGCCGCCGAATGTGCTTGCATTTACTGCGCCGGGGGTGTCGTGGACAGTGGTTGGCCGCCAAGCGGGTCCCAGTTCTTCGGTGCTCCATGACGGTCTTGGGTTGGGGGAGTGCTCCGGCTGGCGATGGACACGGTGTTGGGGAGGAGGGAGGTGTTCAAGCCCGAGGCGGTGATGGTCACTAGCATGACTTGCTCTTTTCGCCTGGGGCGCCTGCAGTGCAGCGACGTGTGCTTGTTTAGTGCTTTGCGCTTGCTGTGCAGCCCAGCGGTCCCCTTGAGACAGCTCTTTAGCCGTCTCAAGGTTCATATCTAGGGTGGACTTGGTGCTAGCTGTGTCCCTCCACAAACTTCCCCGTTCGTTCTCGATTCGAGGCGAGGGCACAAGCCGGGAAGAGTGTTCACCGCACGTGGAGAATCCCGACAATTCCCCTTCGGGGGTGCTACTGGGTTTTGGAGGCTTCGCGACACGCAGGGGACTCGGGATGGCGGACGACCTTATGCTGCGTCGATGAGAGAAGCTAGAGCCCAGGTAATCCCAAGCCACCCCTGAAGAGAGATTCCAACCGTAACCCTCGACATCGCCATCCACATCGGAAACTGCGGTTCTGGGTTCCCCGGGGCTGTAGTCGCCACCGTCGTCGCTCAGGGGGGAGACTCCGCCGTGCAGCTGTGGCTTCGACTGCGGCTGTGGGAAACTAGGCGTGTCAGACCCGACGCTGCGGACGAGCCCAGTATCGATTCTGAGTTCCTCCCTGTGCCGGTTCTTGTCTAGACATGTGTCTGCTTGGCAGCCAATCTCAGCATGTGCGTCACCTGGCAAAGTCTCATCGCAGAATAGGAGATAGATAGTACCTTCGTCAGGACTGACCACGGGCTCGGGGGTGGCCAGAGCCTCATCCACCTCCTTGCTGAAAGCTGAGAGCACGAAATTTCGCCGGGACGGTAGCGGCGGCAAAGGTCTCTTCTCGTACCTCGCAATCTCTTCGGAAGGTGGAGGCGGCAGTGACCATTGGGTACGTAGATTTAGTCTCGACCGTCCCAGTGTCGAGCTGGAGATACCAACCGTTTGTGGCAGAGACATGTCGGTCGTCACGTCGAGGGATGACGCAGGAACGATTGCAAATATTACGCCAGTCCGAGTTAGTCGTATAGCTGGCCCAAATGATTATAGTAGCGATCGCCTTGACGCGCAAGATTCAATCTGATCGGCCCATATTGGCGAGAACTCCGGTTTGGTTCCCGGATAGGACAAAGACTGCCGCATCTTTGACGGCATGAGAGGCTGGTCTTTTGCTTTGTGTTGCTCTGCGCATGAAAGTCGCTTCTTGCCTCGAGACAGAGTGCGCCTTTGTTCCAGCTCGTCTGCGGCGACATGAGGTACTGGGCTTCGACAATGGACCAATGCCACAGTGTGACTGGCAAACAAAACAGCCGCTGCCTTGACCATGGCAAGATACCAAAGAGCCAACGTTTCGCCATGAGCTGTATTCGGAAGAACACGCAACACAGAGAAGGCCCTTGAGACCGTTATGTTCTATAGCGTAGAATCATCAGTCTATAACCCAAAAGTTAACAGAATATCCTGCTCCGTACCTCTACCGTTGCTCCAACGCCCTTTCAATGCACACGTAGATGGACATAATAACCAGATAGGCCTCTCCAAGTTGCAAAACGCAAAACCAAACAACCGTCTTCTAAAATGCCCCGAAACAGCCGTTCAGTCCTCATCCTCGTACTTGTTTCCCTGGTAATCACCCAGCAACACCATGTCATCGTGGCCCAGGCTCGTGACCGAGTTCCGGATCCACTCCGTTTCAACCCGGAAGAATATCCACACCCAACGCCGAAACACCTCCAGGAACTGGATGAGGAAGATGGAGCTCTCAAAATCGCTGAACTGGTCCATTCGCGGGCTAAGCTTGATCATCCAGGTGCACCGCAGCACCAGGTCCATCACGATTACTGCGTAGTAAACGCCCGGGCGGTGCACCAGCAACGTCCTCCGCAGGCCATACGGATGATCGGGCAAGTTGCGGTCCTTCGAGAAGAGGGTCAAGTCCCAGTCCTTGGCCACGTCCCAGTAGAAACTGTAGAGCGAATTGAGCAGAGAAGCGGCGACCCACGCCCTGAACAGGCCAGGGGACCCGCCCTCGCGATCTCGCAGCATGGCCCCGAGCACGATCACCGGAAAGGCGGTCGAGTACTTGGCCGCGTTGGCCAGGTGCTGCCCGCCCCAGCCGGTGGCTTCCCGGTAGGGGGCGCGGCGCACGCGCACAAACTCGATCAGGCACTGGCGCAGGCGGATGGCGCTGGGCAGGGCCATGATGAGCGGCACGAGCACGGCACCGCCGCAGCCGCGGTCGGGGCGGGCGGTTGCGGAGCCGGAGCCGTCGCGGCCGCCGAAAAGGAACATGCACACGCACACGAACAGGTCGGCCAGGACCTTGGCGTAGCTCGTCAGCACATCGGCCAGTATGATATCGCCGAATTTGCCGTCCTTGGCCTCGGCGAGCCCCCCGACGCTGATGCGGCGCAACGTCTGTAGTAGACGGCCGCGGCCGGCGTGCGGGAGAGAGAATCGGCGGAGGGGGACGCAGAAGAGAACGGCGACCACGAGCAGGTTGGTCATGGGCAGCCAGTCGTAGTCGATGACGCGGCGGGGATCACGACGGGTGAAGAGCCAGAAGGTAAGGATAGAGGCGGCCGAGGTCAGGGAGAGGAAGGAGGCGAGGCGATAGGTCGACTGGTGATGCGTTATCTGCGCCGAGCTCGAGCGACCGGGATAGCGGATCAGGGCCGGCACGTCGATGCGGCGGCGGGAGAGGAAGTGGAGGTTTACGCCCCATCCCCAGACGGCTGCGGCAGTCAGCAAAAACCGTGTTTCTCGCAGAACGGAGAATAACGGAAAATAAAGGGGGACAAAGTGCGTACCCAAGATGATGATAAAGGCGACCCGGTAAGGCAGGGGAAAGGTCAAACTGAACGAGTCGAGCACGTACTCGACTGCGGGATCACCGTCCATTGTGTGTGGGAATTGGGCCCGCCAGCGTCATCGGACACGGTGCCGGCGACGAGCGGCGACGGTGGTGGGCGTCGTAAAGCAACGCGTGTCAAGGAAGGTCGTAAAAGTGCATGAACAAAAAAAAAAAAGTTTGGAAGTCAAAAACGTGTTCGAAGCCCAGGACGGGAATGGCCTGCGTCCTCAGGCTTTGGTTATTGCGTGTGCCCCTGTAGGTTACTTCGCACTTGCCCCTGTAAATTACACTGGGGAGTTCAAGGAACGACGTCAGACCCGCCCGCCTTTGCTGCTTGACCCCGCCGTGCCCGCCTACCAAGTACACTAGCGTTAATTTCAGGTACGTACAGTACATACAGTGGAAGATACTACGTGCGGTAACCGAACCGAAGTGGGCACCTCTGCGCTGCAACCATCGTGGATCGAGATAATCCCTGCAATCCATAGTTATCCCGAGGTTCAGCTTGCAGCTGCTTGCCGAGCACTGGAATTCATCTGCAAGGGGCCGAGCCTTCGACTGCATGCGCATGCGCTGGTCGCATCAACCATCGCACCGCGAAAACTCACGATCCACGGGCTCTCCATCTTGACTTCTTTCCCTGTTTGCTTCCTCCTCCTCCTCCCTTCTTCTTTTATTGTTTCTCTTTTAATCCCCCCTAATTCTCAAAGCCCTGGTTCAACAATGGCTACCCAACCACCACCAGCGCGCCCCCCTCCGCCGCTCACCTCCTCCCCATACCCCTACGCCGCCGCGCCCGACATCATCCGCGCCCACCAGAAGGACGCCTACTTCCAGGGCGTCCTCGCCAACCAGCTCAGCGACCTCCACCGCCGCCTGCGCGGCGCCCGCTCGGCCCACGCCTGGGCCGCCGAGACCCGCACCTTCGCCGCCGCCCTCTACCTCTGCCTGACCACCCTCCTCGGCAACCGCACCCTGGGCGAGGAATACTGCGACCTGGTCCAAGTCGAGGAGGCCCCGTCCAAGCTTTTCGCCTCCTCCTCCTCCTCCTCCTCCTCTTCGTCCAAAGCCGCCGACGATCACATCTATGAGAACAGTCTCGGCGACGGCGGCCCGCTCCTCCCCTCCCTGCCGCGGCGCGCGGGGTACATACTGACGGCCATCGTGCTCCCGCACCTGGCGTCGCGCGCCCTGCCGAGCGTGCGCTCGGCGATCCGCAAGCGCCTGCAGTCCCGCCTCGCGACGCTCTCCCGGCGCCGCCAGCAGCAGCAGCAGCAGCAGCAGCAGCAGCAGACGGGGACGAAGTCCGGCAGCGGCAGGGGGGGCGGGGGCGGCATCACCGAGTACCGCGTGCTGCGCTACCTGCTCGCGCACCTGACCCCGCTGACGAGCGGCGCGCACTTCCGCGCCGCCACCCTGGCCGTCTTCTACTTCACCGGCGCCTACTACGAGCTGTCCAAGTGGGTCTGGGGCCTGCGCTACGTCTTCACCACGCGCGCCGGCAGGGTTGACGACGACAACCACCACCACTACCACTCCCCGCAACACGGCGGCGGCAACGGAGGGAGGGCCGGGTACGAGGTGCTCGGGGTGCTACTGGTCGTGCAGATGGCCGTGAGGGCGTGGCTGCACGTTCGGGAGCAGCTGTCTTCCGGTTCCTCCGCGGCAGGAGGAGGAGGAGGAGGAGGAGAAGAAGAAGAAGACGGGGAGGACGGCTTCAGGGAGAGGACGGCGTTCGGGCCCGGCGCGAACGTCGACGTGTCGTTGGACGAGCACGCGTTTACGAGTAACAATGAACTGCTGGGCGGCGGCGGCGGCGGCGGGAGTTCGTCGCAGAGGAGTTGGGGTGAGATCGGGGCCATGGCGCATACGCCTGTGCTCAAGGCCGGCCGGGCGAGGTACGACCTGGGGACGAGCGACAAGGTCATGGGGTGGATCAAGGGGGCCCAGCAGAGGAAGTGCACGCTGTGTTTGGAGGAGTTGAAGGATCCGGCCGCAACGCAGTGTGGCCATGTGTTCTGCTGGGCATGTATCGGGGACTGGGTGAGAGAGAAGCCCGAGTGTCCATTGTGCAGGAGAGAAGCGATGGTACAGCACATCTTGCCTTTGCGGGTTGCATAGAACGGGCCTGCTGCAGTATTGTGTAAACTTTACTCCGTATGGAATGTGGAATCACTTGTTGCGTGAACGATCGCTTCATTGCCGATATATCATGGCTGGGAAGCAGCTTCGACCACATCCTGATTAACATAGCGGACAGCAGATGAAATTCAAGCGGTACGGTACTCTAGTAGCACATCAAGACGGCGAGGTTGGGTCCGCGAAAACAAGACGAAACGAAGCAGATAGGAATTAACTAACTTGGCGCAACCTTGCTCGTGGCGGTAGCTTGTAGTGTACAGTACATGGACATGCAATAACTAGCCAAACAACAAGACAACAAAGGAGTTGCCTCCCCGGCCAAGTCAAGTAAACAACAACAGCGGCACAAATCGACGGCCGCTGCGAAACTCATTAAGAAAATGAAACCAAATCTCCCAGCGGAAATGACCTCCAGGCACCTTGGGCACCAAAATAACAAAGTCTGCCCAAGTTGAGTTGGGTATCCTCCGTATCCCAGTCCCAAACGGCCATGAAGCAAATAGTCAAGCAGAAGAAAGGGTTTCCAAATCGTGAAAGGAAAAAAAAAAAATACGAGCAAACAAACATCAAAGGCGAGTCTGCGACTTCACACATCGAGACTCGAAGGAAACCAAAAGCCGAAGCAAGCAAGCCTCGTGCCCATATATGCCCAAACATGTCCCAGGTACAACCGCCAGAGGTATCATGAGAAGAAGCTGGAAAGAACAAAGGGATATTTGAACATGCCACATGCCGTCATTAACACCAAGCCCAATGTAATCGCACCCCACCGACCACTGATATTTATGCCCTTCTTAGAATGCACAGTCCCTTCTCGTCACTGAGGCTTGAGGAGAGATTCGAGGACTTAGCTGTCGAGACTGAACAATACTATCTCACCCCGATCATTTCTCCTCATCCGCAACGACTTCCATAGTTCCTTTTCCTCCACTAATTTGCTGACTGACGTACCCGACGCGCTTCTCTCGCGGTGGTACCGCTTGAGCGCCTTGTTGACACTGCACCCGCGCTCACTTTCAGGGCCTTTGGTCACGAAGCTGAGAAAATGCTCGGCCGGCGGCTTGTACACGACCATGGTGCCGCCCTCGTCCTTGCTGTCTTTAGCCACTGGCCTGAACTCGAGGAGCTTCGGTTCTTTCGGGGCCTCCAGAGACTTAGAACTGCCTTTCTTCTTTTTCGACGGTGTCGAACTTGACTTTGACTTGGTGCGCTTTTTCGAGGAGGATTTGGGTTTGGACCCCGCGGCAATCATAGCCATCAGGCTGTTGCCAAGCGACTCGCCGGACCGGCTGGACTTGTGATGTTTCGATTTGCTCTTCTTGAGCGGGCTGGCTGGTGTCTCGGCAACGTCACCTCCCGAGTAGTCTGGCGACGGCGGGAAGACCGTGGGCCTTGACATCAAGCGGTTTAAGCCCCCCGTCAACCCAGAGTGCAGCACAGGTGGCGCGTCCGTCATGATGTGGTCGGTCTCGATGTGTAACCTCTTTCGCTTCTTGTCCTTCTTGGCATCCCTGTCGCCATCCTTCACTTTTTTTCGCGCTGCTTTCGGGGCAGGCGTCTCAAACTTGGATGGCACCGGGCCGGTGCCGTACTGCACCATCGCATTGGCATCCCCCGGAGTCTCGGCCATAACATTTGCTTCCGGATCAAAGCGAACCAGTTGCGTATCCTCGCTTAGTTGGGCGGGTGCAGTGGCGGGGAGAGACACATGGGACGCGGTTGGTGTCGGGTTGGTCACAAGGAAGTCGAAGACATTGACATTGGCTTGCGCCTGGGCAGTCTCGAGAGCCGAGGGAGGAGTCGGTGCCTCCGGGGGAGGATCGGCGATGCAATGGTTGTCGTCGTCGCTGCGCTGTTCGTAGTTGCGCCAGGAGTCCCGATCCTCCGCGACGTCTTCAACATAGGCTGCCTGGACCATAGCGTTCGGATTCGTATTGCTGCTGCTCTGATTCCTCTGATTGCTTTGATTCTGTTGAGCTGCCTGCGCAGATTGACCCTTGTTCTTCTTGTCGCGGTAGAGGGCGCCTTGATATTTCTGCGCTTCAGATATACAACTCTGGCTGCCAGTTAGCGGAGCCAGCACACAAGGGACCGACAACGATCTCGTCCTACCGTGTGCGAACGGTATTCCGTGCCCGGAAAGTACACCATGCAATCGATGCAGGTGAAAGTAGCGCCGCGGCAGCGGTTTCGGTGCTGGTCTAGCTTCTTTTTGGTGAGGACGTCACCGCACGCCTATATAGATCCCCACGAACGATGGTAGACAGTTGTCAGAAAGGTTGGTCTTCTTGGCGGGGCCAGGTGATATGCTTGAGGGTGTTATCGTGAGACAAGAAAATGAGGAGAGAGGGCGGCAGGGGAAGAGTGATGGGAGACTCGAGGAAATGAGGATCGGTTTGATCAAAACCGGAAAGGGTGTGCAGATGGAGGGTGGTTGTGCCGGGGGGTGAGCCGCTAGCCGTGACTCCCACGCGTGGTGTGCAGGTAAAGGTGTGGTGTGTGATGCCAGTTAGTATTGTCTTCACCCTCCGGTATGGTCATGGGGGTGGTGCGGGACAGACCACCAGACCACGGAGGGGCGTGGAGGGTGGAGGGGGGTTTAATGGCTTGAACTGATGGCGCGACTCCCAAGAATGCGCTTGTCTCTGATCAACTGCCCAGAGTCGCTCATACGAGAGTAAAGGAGCCTTTCTCCTCGTCGACGCCCTTTACGCGCATAATGGAATAAAAAGATTACCCACCTCGCACGAGAAAGACACCATGATGACGGTATGGTTCGTCCAAACTTCGGGTCTGTCCCAATTGGCAGCGCCGGATGCGGCAAGTGACGCGGGCTGTTGTCAAGAATGACTGCCAAGAATTGGCTTCACACAGCCCAGTGTTCAGATAGTGTATGGAGTACGGAGCAGATGCCGGGTTTGAAGGCCCAGTTTGGCCAATCGTCAAGTTAGGTATGTTGCCAGGCTTCTGAGGCTTCTGAGAGCCGGAGCGTGATGAGGGTAGCTGGACACCGAATGTCGACCCGGATGGAGCTCGTCAGGTTTAGGTGGGATGGGCGGCACAGAGCTCGACCTTGACCAGGGATATGGGGCTGCTGCGCCTTTGGGCACGAATGAAATTCGGAGGAGCTGACGAGCAGCGATGCAAGCAACCGCGGAGAGACCAACGGCGTGCAGGAGCTCTCTAACTAGCTCTCTACTGCGGATCTGAAAATCGGCCGTTTCCCGTCTGGTGTTCAGTAGGTGGAGGGTTTGGTGACCGGCAGATTTTTCAAGCATGCCACCCACGAAAAAAAAAAAAAAAAAGTTGAGGCTCGAGATGTTTTTGGAGATTTTGGGCGCCGATGCAGGGCGAGGGCTCCACTGCTCCAGGACAGCTGCCCGGCCGCGTCGTTCACGAGCCACAGGAACCCTCCCATCGATCGCCCGGCCCCGGTCGCGCCCGCCAGAGCGGGAAGGCATGCGGGGGCAGCCCAAACTCCAATTCGTGCATCAGATTTTAGAAGGCAACCAATAAGAGGCCACAAACCGGTCAAAGGGTGGGAAGGTGCAAAACGCGATCCTGGACACGAAACCCGACCTGAGGCGCGCGCTCGGTTGGTCAGAAGACAAGCAAGAGCGCGGTCCCATTCCCACTTCTAAAAATGAAGCCAATGCCGGCGCCCCGCGTTGGTGAAGTCTGTCATGGCCACATTCTGCCTAGGAAATACAAGCCTAATGTTATTCGATATCTGCCTTAGTACCTAATCAACCAGGCATTGGATTTTTTTTAGCTAGTAGACTGAATACACCTTAAGCACCTGCCTTCGTGTGAATCGCACCTATGTAGGTAAGGTATGTATGTATGCAGGTACTGTACCTTACATACTGTATGTGCATCATACCATACTCCTGAATGCAAGTTGCCCTTTCGTCATATCCGTGGCGCTAACCCAGTAACCGGCCACGACGCAAGCAGAAGGGCGAATCACCACTTCCGGGAGCTTCTAGAGCGTCTCAGCAGCGGCTAATCTACTGCAAGTATATTCTTTGGGATATCTCCTGCGGCAGCCTTCTCACACTCCTATTCGCGGGTCCCTGAGCTGTGTCAATGCGGGCTCGCTGGGTGTTGCAACTCGCCCTCCGTGTCCTGTCTTCTGTTTCAGAGCTTGCGCGACAGCTTTCAGCCGACTGGTCAATGTTCCTGCATAGACCCAACGTATGTGATGTCCGCACGAATACAGCCTACCTTAGGTGTGATGGGCCCCGATTCGGTGACGGAGTGCATGAACGTGGCACTGTCCAATGCGAGAGCCGGCTCTTGCGCGCGCGAGGGATGAGGACGATCCAAAAGTAGTATGTATACCCAGTGGCGTATGTCGTATGTCAGGTACTAAAGGAGAATTGCAGAGCGTAGCAAATGCTCGAAGGTACTCTCAAAAAAAAAGGAGATGTACAGGTTCAGAGTGTTGACTCTCCGTATCGTCCTGCGATGACCATCTGAGCGCGTTTTGCCCCAGTAATACTCGGTAGGTACTCTATGTTCAGTGTATATCGTATGCACATATATTTTGGTCTAAACTTTCCCCGACAAGGCCACAAGACCACGCCTGGGCAGGTGATCGAACCATCGTCGATCTCCATCGCGAGTCTACCGGGCCCGCTACCCCGTCCTGGCAGAGCGAATTACCCCGGATCAAGTTTGATCAAGCCCGGTACGCCCATAATAACTACCTGGAGAAGCAAGACGTAGCAGTGTCAGCGATTGGTTAGGCATTGGCCGATCCCGCGCGGTTGGTAAGCACCTCGGGCGTTAGTGAGTACCGCACGCAGTAAGGTCATTCTTGCCGCATTTCCTTCATGCTGCTACTTTGCGGAGAGGATATTAACGTTATTTTGACCTGCATTCCAATCCCCACATCTACTCTTCTCATCTTCCCCAGACGCAGGCCTTCCCTGCAAGTGGCCAGGACCTCACGAATCGGCGTCCTGCTGTTTACTGCTTCGCTAGCGCTACGAACCTTGCGCGCGGGTACCTGACTTCCCGATTTTCCACTAAGAATGTGAGGATTCCGTATTGGGAAAGCTTGGCAGTTGGCTCCGCATTTTAGGCTTTCTTGGAAGGGGCCAGCACTCTTCTTTCCCCTGTTCGCATCTGCCGTCTGGCATGCCTGCCTGCAAGTCTTCCGGACTAGGTAGCTTAACGTGAATTATCGCCCGCCTATTGCGTGTGCTATCCTGGATCCCTGGCCTGAGCCCCTCCAGTCGGGCCACTAATAACCTGCCGGATACCATTCCGTCTTCATACCGCCCTTTTCTTCCAGCGCGTCACCTCATCTGCCTGCCTTTCTGCGCGCGCCATGACCGACCCGTCGGCCACGAAGTCTTTCCTGGAGCAGACTGTCTCTCTGATGAGCAGTGCAGCAGGCTACATGCGCTTGCCTGCGATAGCTTCTACTGTATGCCCCGACACCTCTGCGTATCCCGCCCAGTGCCTGAATGGCTGCGCCACCAACCGCGCCGACTGATTCAGGGGGCAAGTTCAGCGACCCTCTTGTTTTCCGCGGCGTCGGCTCGCAGTTAATATGAGGTACAACAGCTAATTGCTCGTCGGTTACCTAGGGAATCGCTGCGGTCTTGACGGCTCTGCTCTACTTCAAGCAAAAGTGACTTACCAGCCCTGCCACTTCCCCCGTGGCGACCGCTTCCGCGCTTCCGCCTGGTCCCCCCTTCACTAACGCCAATCGTATCCATAGAGCGCTGATTTACCCTTCTAATGTCCCGCCCAATGCCCGCACCGACGTTCCCCGCCCGAGCCAGTACAACTTCAGAGACTACGAAGAGCTTATCATTCCGACCAACGATGGCGAGAAGCTCTCGGCCTTTTACATCCGGGGTCCCCGCGGAGGGCCCAATTCCAAGCTGACGGTTCTCATGTTCCACGGCAACGCAGGCAACATTGGCCACCGCCTGCCTATTGCACGCATGTTGATAGCCGCTTCCGGCTGCAACGTCTTCATGCTCGAATACCGCGGGTACGGCATCTCCACGGGCCAGCCCGACGAGGCCGGCCTGAACATTGATGCCCAGACGGCGCTCGACTATCTCCGTGACCGCGCCGAGACGCGGGACCACAAGATTGTCGTGTACGGACAGAGCCTGGGCGGCGCCGTGGCCATCCGTCTCGTTGCCAAGAACCAGAGCGCCGCAAACATCAGTGGCCTGATCCTCGAGAACACCTTCCTCAGCATGCGCAAGCTGATACCCTCCATCATGCCCCCCGCCAAGTACCTCGCCTACCTTTGTCATGAGGTCTGGCCAAGCGACAGCTTGATCCCGAACATCAAGGTGCCCACGCTCTTCCTAAGTGGGCTCCAGGACGAAATCATACCGTAAGTCCTCGGCCTAGCCCAGCAGCTTGGACACGACATGCTGAAGTTCATTCCTAGGCCCATTCACATGAAGCGCCTCCACGACCTGTCAAGAGCCCCCATAAAGGTGTGGAAACCTCTCCCCGGAGGCGACCACAACTCCAGTGTTGTGGAGGACGGCTATTTTGAGGCGATTGCCGACTTCTTGGAGAGGCTCATGGATGAGGAGAAGAAACAGAAGGAATGAGCTCTGGCTGGTCATGTGCCACGATGGGAGAGGTTGTGGTTGTGTCGGGGTGATTACGAGCTACATACTAGTTAATGACATGGTGCTGGAGGGCTGGTTCACGGGGTTGGAAGGAGTCGGAGTGGCGGCGAGTGGACGGGCGGTCCGGCAATTCCTTTTCGGTTTTTTCGATATACGTTTGATACCCGACCTGCGTCAGACTCTGGCAGGTTTATCATGTTGGGACCTAACCGATGCCTGAAATACATCTCTTGTGCCGGAAGAAGTGCGGCACCTTTGCGTAATCTGTGTTCTGACGACACGGTGAATAGCATTCGGTGCTACCTAACTTTATACTTCCCATTTATACCCTGCTTGCCAAAGCGAGTCCACCTTGTTGGGAATTTCCATAACTCCATCTTGAGGACGTACGCAAAAAGAATCTAATGTCACACAGCGTATCGGGAATCACAATACAAGCCATAGGTAAGTGAAGAAGATGAAATCGACGTAGCGGTTTCGGAACCAAAACACAAGGGACTAATAAGAAGTGGGAGGGAGAGGTAATCCTAGCATAGCAAGCCCCTATTTAAAGACCAGTGAAACTAACCTAGTGCAGCAAGAATAACATGCCGCATATGATGATAGCCAAATACGACGCAAGGAAAGAATAAGATTCCAAGGGAGGAGGAGGAGGAGGAGGAGGAGGAGGAGGAGGAGGAATCAAGCATAATACAAGCGAAACAGGATTCCCCTCAACAGCCAAACTCCGACAACCTTTCCCCAAGCGAAGACTGTCTCACCGTACCCACCATCACTGGCTCACTCTTGGACTGCGCCCTCCTCGAGTACCGGGGATACCTTAGGCCCCCTTCCATTCCACCGCCCAGTTCTGTTGGCTCTTCCCACTCCAGGTCCTCCATGGTCCTGAAAGCTTCTGCCTCACTCATCCAGCCGTTTCGGCTGCCGTCGATGGAGATGCTTTGTCCCTCTTCATCGCCAACACGCCCTTCTGCCTGGAGTTCGTAGCGCTGTTCCATAGTTCCATCGGATTGGCTTTCTTCTTGTTCTTTTTCTTCGACAGCGCTAACACCGTTATCTCGCTTTCCCTCTCGATGTCCCAAACTAAACCCGTCATCATTTTCTTCGCAACTATCAATAACATTGACAGAACTAGAACCAACTTCCTCCAGTCTCCTTGCCCTTTTCATCACTACACTTGTCGGTGGTGTTGGTGCCGCAGGCTTCAAAGGTTGTGCTTGTTCCATGTATTGCTGGTGAGGGAAAATCGCCGCTTGGAACATCCCCATCCCTATTCCTGAGTGATGAGCATACGTCGCCGCCGGGACCATCACGACTGGTGCCGCTGCAAAGAAGTGAACCTGATGAGGCCCAAACTGCTGCGCATCAGAGTGCGTGGAGGATATGGATACGGGCAAGAAGACGGATGGAGGCAAAGTGCCTGCTGTCGCACTGCTATCGACGGATTCGTCTAGATTTGAGCAATGACGGTGTTTGTTCGGACTCGGAATGGCGGCGGCGGCGGCAGCAGCAGCCAATGATCGCGGCGTAAAGGCCGGTGCGCCGGGATTTAGCTGTTGGGCTCGTGTGGAAGTCTAAACTGGTTAGGGAAGATACAGGTCGTGACAAGAATATCTAATGTTGGGGAATGCCGCGTCATATCACACAATATCAAATATCTCTATAGCGCATAATAATACATTGACAAGGCAGGTTTCTATCGCTCATACCTCTTTTTTCAGCCCCGGCGTCGTGGGATTGTCTGCTGTCGTGCCTCTGGCAGTGCTCCCCGAACCATCAGCGTGCCCATTGACCTGTCCGTTAGGCTTCCCGTTTGTTGTTGGGTTTGATTTGACTTTGGCAAGCTCCGAGCTTGTGGCCTCGGCGCTGAGATCGTTGACAATATTGGGAGTCTTTCGGCCCCTAGTGGCGGGCTTGCCGTCCTCGCATAGCTCCTTGTCCCTTGGTTTGACAAAGATCTGCTTCGACCACAGTTCTGCATATTTTCCATCTGCCCGGATTAGCTCCTCGTGGCTGCCCTGCTCTACAATCTCCCCACCGGTGACGACGATGATGCGGTCGGCGTTCATTATAGTTGACAGGCGATGCCTGAGCCCATGATTAATTAGTTAAGCCACTGACTGTGCGCAAGTGTAAACATACGCTACGATGAACGTTGTGCGGCCTTCGCAGAGTGTCCGCAGCGCCTCTTGGATCCTATGCTCGGTCTCCGTGTCGACTGCGCTCGTTGCCTCATCGAGCAAAACGATCGACGGCCTCTTCAAGATAGCCCGAGCTATCGCCACCCGTTGCAGCTCGCCGCCGGATAGTTTGACACCGCGCTCGCCAACCTTGGTTTGATAGCCTTTTGTTTATCAGTTCAGGTCACCCAACAAGGTGAGGGGAACCGGGGACAGATCTTACCGTCAGAAAAGGTTAGGATCTGCTCGTGGATGCTTGCGGCTTTGCAAGCCTCGTACACCTCCTCGTCCGTTGCGGTGAGCTTTGCGTAGCGCACGTTGTTCATGATCGTGTCATCGAAAAGAATAGGGGCTTGTGGCACCACTCCAATCTGCGCCCGAAGACTGCGGCAGGTCAGCACAACAGCCAGGCGGGGTCCTCACAATGCTACGACCTACCTGTAGAGGTCAACATCCCGGATATCCTGCCCGTCAATTTTGATTGACCCTTTGCTGACGTCGTAAAACCTATCCAGAAGCTTGAGTATGGTCGACTTGCCGGCGCCCGTGGCACCAACAAAAGCGACCGTCATGCCGGGCGTTGCAGTGAAGTTGATGTCCTTCAAGATCTCCTTCTTGCTGTCGTACGAGAAATAGACATGGTCGAAGCGCACCTCTCCACTATTGAAGTGCAGCGGCGGCGCTCCCTCCTTGCTGAGCACGGTTGGTTTGGTCTGCAGAATTTCGAGGAGTTGCTCCGCCTGGAGGAGATCTCTCGAGATGTTTTTGCCGAGACCGGCGAAGAAAGTGAGGGGAGCCACCAGTTGGGCCCAGTATGTCAGCAGCATAATAAAATCACCCGGGGTCGCTTCGTCGTGGGTGACCTGGTACACGGCCAGAAAGGCGCCAGCCAGCAGTCCGGAAAGAAGCACCAGAAACTGCAACGCATAAGCCAGAACGTAGCCAAAATAAACCTTTTGCGTCTTATTCACACGGTCCTTGACGGCGACCGAATACCGATCCTCCTCGTGGCCGATCTGGTTGAAGCTGGCGACGGTTGACCAACCCTGGATCCCAGCCTGGCGCACGTAGTGCTCCTTGTACCAAGCACCGACCTCGTTTCTGCGGGCCGTTTTGAGTGCCGAAATCATTCGGGTGGTAATGTACATGAAAGTCGTCGCGGTCGCAATAGTGATGAACCCTTCGTATGGACCGAAGGTCGCCGAGAGATACACAAAAGCAACCACCATGTCGATGAGCATCGGGACGGCCCGGAAGCATATCGACTCGAGGATGTTGGAGATACTTTGACCGCATGATATCGCCATCATAATGTCGGAGGAGCTCTTGGAATCGTGGAAGTCAGACGACAGGTTGAGAACGTGAGAGTATGCCGCCGTGCTGATAGCGTCGAAGGAGTAATACTCGACAGGGATCCAGAGCCATTGGCGCAAGAGCGTGAGACCAGCCTCCGAAGCCACCAACTTGAGGCCGGCAAACAGGAGGACCTCGTTCCAGGGGTTTCTTCCATTCGTGCCGGCGAGGGCATCCATGATGATACCGAGCTGGCGCGGGATCAGGAGATTTATGAAATTCATGGCTAGCAAGCACAATCCCACTAAGACAACACGGACTTGGAGTGATCGGCGGTTGACCGGCCAGATGTAGGGAAAGAAGATCTATAGCGACTAAGTCAGTAACGGTTATAGACCGGTGATGGGAGGGAGGGGAAAAAGCTGGTTAACGTACCATGAAACTCTTCGCATATGTCACCCAGTTTCCCTTCTCCTTAAGCCTCTTCTCCATCTGCTCGCTCGCTTGCCGCTGGCGTCGTTCATAAGGATTGTCGTCCTCGTCCGTGTCAGAGGACTGGTTGCCGTCGGTCGAGGAATCCGAGTTGGATCCATATCCGTTCTGGCGCGTCCCATCGCTCTGGCCATCTGAATCGGAGTCATGACTGGCATGGCCGTTCGACTTGAGCAAGTTCTGGCGTTCGGAATCGGTGCCCTTCTCTTGCCTACGATCCCAGCTCCCTGCAAAATAGAGTACCACGGCGAGGAGAACGGCAAAGTACCGCACGGCTACAGCCGAGATATCGAAGAAGTCGATGAACCGGAGTGACCCTGCGGGCCGGACCATCAGAGACAATATTGCCAGGACCGGCTCCAGCACCAGTGCTATCGCGAACGAGCCGATGTACGGGTACCAGACAGGGTTAGCGGCGTCCGAGAGCCCGGCAACGACGATACCAAAGACCAGGGCGCACGACATGAGACCAATGATAATATCCTGATCGGCGAATGGGAAGACATGCCGGACAGCTCCTTGTATTCCCAGGGCGAGCAGTTGGGCAAAGTATGTGGCTATGACCGAGACGAGCAGCCAAGTGATGGGACGTCGACGGGGGTGAGCCGGATCTGACGACCTAGTCTGCAAGGTACATACGGCTATGGTGGAGGTGGCCATGTAGTAGACGAAGACGACGGTCGGGTACGCGTAATGCAGACCTGCCAGGACTTGGCGCAGTGGTGGCCGGACAAGGCCGCTGGCAGTATCAGTGTCGTACGGATACGCCATCACGAGAACGTTGGCTGTGTCGGTGCTGGGAGGTACTTCTTCACGATCTTGAACTGTGGTCGGCACTAAATTGCCATACAACACCTCGAGGTGGCGAGCGCGCCGGGTCGCAATTTAGCCTTGGCTGGTACTGGGAGTCCTGTTGTGTGTTGAGGACAATGTAGCCTTTATTGCTCCTCGGGGCTCATACGAACGTTTCCAGCAATTCGATGACGGCTTGCAGTTACCGGGTTGTTTCTCTGGATGCTTCTCCGATTCTTGGCCGGTCGATAGTTTGAAAGTGAAACAAGACGTCTCAATTCCCACGTGAATTGCCTTCAGCGGTGCCAGTTGGTCTCACCGGCAGCAGCCCGTTCCTTCCCTAGTGGTTGCTTTTAATGGAATCGCAGTTAGTTCCAGGGAAGGAGCATTCGTCCGAGAAGGGTCAACAACACGAAAGTACGGCAGGCACCGGCGTGCGTTTGGTCTTTCCGCCACTGTCCGTATGGACCGAATCCCAAGCAGGTCTGGAGCCGAAACTGCAAAGATTGACGAAGCAGAGAGAGGCTGATGGTTGGGTTATAGGCGAGTTCGCTCGCTCCCGCGCGTTGGGAGCCTGATAGCGCGTTCAGGTCGCCCACCAGCAGCTATGAGGTTATAGGCGAGCCAGATCCTCCACTGGAAACTAGTTGTCTCAGGTCTGGTTTGCGCGTCTGTTGCACCAACCTCTGCCTGTCGTGGAGTCGCTAGGCTCTCACAAACTCACGGCAAGCCTCTGGGACGCAAGCTCTGCTCACACAACTACCATAGCTCTTCTACGTGAGGCGTCAGCACGCACAACGTCGGCTATGGGTCGTGGGGGCCACCTCACCTTCTGAATCCAGAGCAGTCGACGCAACAGCCAAAGACTCGGGCCCACGTCTCACCTCTGAGGCACGGACGGCGCAGACTGCTGCTGGATTCAGCTTGTGGCGAAAACTCTCCAAGCTGCGCATCCACTGGAAGACAGCCAGGTTAGTGAAAAGGCTGACCGAAAGCCAAGCTCGGTGTAGCCACCTCTACTGGCTGGGCGCGTCTAAGTTTGTTGCCCGAAGTTGCAGAGGTGACTCAGCAATGGAAGTTCCAAGGAGCTAAACACAAACGAATGTTGATTGCCTCGGTAGCTACTCCGTACAATAGGCAAAAGGTATGTTTTGTTTGGCGTTCTCTGACCCCTGTTTCGAGCAGGTAGTCTCATGACGTCGGACCCATCTGACACGAACACCCCCCCCCCCCCCCCCCCCCGGGAGCGAGAGCGACGTGGTGGGAGCGTCAGCAGAGAAACGAAATCTGCGACCCCCGTGCTCTGAGGGAGTGCGGCGGTGGAAGTGACGGTGTAGAACCGAGACTTTGAACGCCAGGGCGCCCGAAATGGTATGACGGTAAAAAAACAGGGCACGATAATTGGTGGCAAGGACCCTCATTAACGGGTGCCATTGTATTATCAACCCCACGGGTCTTCCAGGAACGGGAGGAGACTGGTTTGCTTGCCCCTGTCCTTCTGTGATTTGGAATCGCACACAGGAAGAGAAGAGGGACAAAGCTGCATATCGCAACCGAATGCGGGAAAAACTTGAACGGCGGTGAAGATGGGCCATGCTCCAAGTGGCCTATTTTTTTTTTTTTTTCCTCCGGCTCCGAGTCGCGGAGTTGAGGGAAACCAGGATTTGGAAAGGGTCACGGTGGTATTAGGCGTCGCCTGTGATTTGTTTCCGTAGTGGCGGGCAACCTTGCGCCTCATGCTGAGAGGCTGCCCTTTTAGGTCGTTGCATCGCTGCAAGACCGCAAGAATTGGATATTGTTGGCTCGAGGGGATTGGCGAGCGCGTTTATTTTTTTATATAGGTGTAAACGCAATGACGGCAGTGGACGTACGGGCAAGATATAACCCGGACATCTTATTTTTTTGGCTTCCACCTAAATGGCGCTAAGCATAGTTACCGTGGTAGCGGTGGCATATGAACCTCTGGCCCCGACTGAGGGGGAGCTGAAAGAAGCGCTCCGAAAACACTTGTTGTCGACCTCAAAACGTCCCAAGCGGGCGCGGAATCTGGTGGTGGGTTTCGTGCATCGGGTATGGGATGATCGCGCTGGTACCCTTCCTCATAGAGCTTGATTTATCATGGAGGGTGATGTTCTCGCTGACGTGAACATCTCGGCAGCTTGCATACGCGCTGGCATGTTCCGACAACAGCCCTGTTGCCGGACTGCAAGACTTTGGAACGTGATACTGTCTAGGGTGCGTAGGCTACACAACGACGGGACCATGACGGGACAGCAGCGACGACGCCCAGTCCCGACTGTCTACAAAACAGGTATTCCAACCATTCCCCTCTTCTCAGATATCGCTAGAGAGGCGGCCTCGTGGCTTGCAAAGGCCGAGGAATGTGCCTTGGGAGAGATGCGGAGTCCGTGTGGCCGAACCGATGCGACCATCAGACTCTGATACCCTCTAGGTCCTCATGCACATACGGTGTGTAGCGTGTTTAGGAGGTAGAGTGAAGATGAGGCCTGGGAGAGTTGGTTATGAAGTTAGGGAAAAGAAATCGAATAGGCTGGTTGAGAATTTATTATAAGAGACAGTCTCGTTTCCCCGTATGTGTTACAAGAGAGAAGAAACAGAAAGAGAGTGTTAAATGAGTAAGCAAGAAAGGGGTTATAGTTATAGGGTTCCTGCTACAAGTTCTGTAGTACGCTAAATGCCTATTCTAAAGCGCTACTTTACCTGACTCTGAGTGCTCAGCAAACCTGGCGTTCGTTATGTCGCGCTTTCCCTCTTGCTCTTTTCACTTTCCTTCGTCGTGTTGAGCTCCTAGAGCATTCCCAAACAAAACATCCATCGCAAATTTCCTTGAAGCCAATGCAGGTACTAGAGACTTGGGAATACTAGGAAACACTACAGCCCGTTCGAGTCATCGGCAAAGCCCATCTATTTCCTAACCAGTCGATGCCAAGACAGGCGCAGCTCGTTCAGTTATTCATTCCGACTTATGGAGTCTTAGCATCGTCAATTGTTCGCATAAATGGGTCAAGACAATGAAGAGATGTAGCCCGTGTATCTCGTTGTTTGCGTTTTTTCCCCTACACTCCTTTCTTTCATTACGTCTCAACGCCGTCGCCATGCCGCCTAAACGCTCCAAGCCTCAACACCAAAAGACCAAACGGATTCGAGTGGCCCGCCCCGAGACTGGCCCTCCAGCAGAATCCCAGTCCCCAACAGCCAAGAGCGAGGCAGACTCTCCAGTCTACTTTTGGCGCATGTCAGATCCTGCGGGCTACCTTTCCCAATGGTACCCGTGCGCCTTCAGCGACGACAAGGACCCCTCCATCACCTACCCAACCGCTGAGCAGTAAATATTTCCCCCCTTCTCCCCGGCCCGTAACCCAAATTCGGAAGAAACGTAAACACTCATTGAACATGCCCATCCCAAATAATAATAGCTACATGATGCACCAAAAAGCCGTCCTCTTCTCCGACCTGGAGGTGGGCGCGGAGATCCTGGCCACCCTCGACCCGCGAGAGGTCAAGGCCCTGGGGCGGAAGGTCTCCAACTTCTCGGACGCCGTGTGGAACGCGCGGCGCGAGGAGATTGTGCGCCGCGGAAACCTGCTCAAGTTCACGCGGCCCGTCGATCCCGAGGACGGATGGTGGATGGTGCAGGTGGACGGCGAGGGCGGCGAGGGCGGCGAGAGCGTCAGCATCCGGGAGCTGCTGCTCCGGACCGGGGACAGGGAGATCGTCGAGGCGAGCCCGCTGGACCGGATCTGGGGGATCGGGTTTAGCGCGGCCAAGGCGGAGAGCATGAGGAAGAGGTGGGGGCTGAATCTGCTGGGCAAGGCGTTGATGGCTGTTAGGGAAGAGTTGAGAAAGGAGGCGAAGGGACAGGAAGGGGCGCCGAAGAGCGGGAAAGGTAGTGACCAGAAAAAGGGTGAGCGAAGGTCTGCTACGGGCATGAGAGTTGTGCCGAAGAGAGAACGGAGGGTCGGTTTTGCTCCTGGTGTTGATCGGTAGACGGTATACCCAGGGTCATCTAGGTTTGTGTTCGATTTGAGGGTATTATTATGCAATCGTTTCGAGTGCCACCTCCCTCCCTCGCATCCACTACCACACCCCACCACTCGCACCGTCAAGTATTGTACAAAGTAGGTCTGCTTTTTCATGACACGCCCGTATCCAACGGGCCCCCGTTTTTCGCAGAGTGGTGTTGGTCCTAGAAATGCACCGAGACGCCTGCTCTCCCTAGCTCTATAACGACAAGTTTCCCTTCCCAAACTCCCGCAATCTCGGGCGGCAAGTCCCGGATGTCGTATGATACAGATTTGGTGACATAGAACACAGTGAAGGAGAATAGGTTGACGCCTGAAGCAAAGAAGACGCTTCGAGGTATACCCCCGGGAGAAGACGCGCAGTGCGTCGGGTCGTGTTAATACAGGCCGTTTAGATGTAGTCGCGGCCGCTCTTCTGCATCTCGATCAATCGCCAACCCCTGGTCTCGGGATTGTTGACATCCTCGGCGATGCGGGTCATGCCGATGGCGTAGGTGACGAGCTGGACCTTGTCCTCCATGCCCGCTGCCAGCTGGTTCGTCTTGGCGTTACGGTAGACATGGACCTCCTGGGTCCTGCAGGTGACAATGAAGACAGGAATCTCGCCGGGGTCGAGCATGCGGGCACGGAGGATGTCCACCCCCCGAATGTCGAGAATCTTGCCGTCGGACTTGAGGCCGGCTTGGAGGTACTGCTTGGTCAAAGCCTCGTACACGGAATACTGGGCTTCCGAGAGCCACAGCTTCAGCGTCTCCGTGTCGCCCTTAACGTAGGCATCCAGGACCTCGGGCAGGATGTACTCGCGGAGCTCTTGGAGGAACGGCTCGAGCTTGAAGGAGGGGTCCATGCTCCGAAGCTTCTTGATCACCATGGCCGTCTCGTTCTCGGCGAAGAAGCCCGCAACCTTGTCCGTGATGCTCCGTGCCGTCGAGATCAGGGGGTTGTCCGACTCTTGATAGATCGACTTCATGCCGAAGAGGCTCTGGACGAATTTGTTTTGGTCCCTAAATTCCCTCCAGGCCTCCTTCCATGCGGCATCCTTGTGAACCGTGAGGTTGGTTCCGGCACTGTACAAGTAAGCATGTGCGATGCGAGAGCGAGGGATATCAAGGAGTCTCACTTGGGGTCCTCTTGGTAGACAGGGTTGTTCGCCCCGTTCTTCTTGTTCATCTGCTCCCGCAGCTCCCTCAGCCTCCTGCGCTCTTCCTTGTCGACCCAGCCACCGTACCGGGAGCTGCTCCCATCGTCAATGACATTCTTGACGTTCTTGTACGCCTCAGTCTCTCGGATCGGCTTGGTAGCCTTGTCCAGAACCTCGCCCGTCTTGCTCGCGCCTTTCCGCACGCCCTTCATGACGGGAGTCTCCCAGGTCCAACTGGCGCCCTTGCCGACGGCCCCGGCAGTTGTCTTGACCACCTTAGCAGCGGTGGAGGTGACAGCGCCGGAGGTGGCCTCGTAGGCTTGCCGTGCCTTCCGGACGGATTCACTCTCGACGAATTCGTTCGCGGAGGACGCGAGGGCCTTGGTCGACTCATTCCACTCCTTGGACTGCTGGAACTCCTTTTGCATAGTGTCCAGGAACACTTGCCACGGAGTCTTGTCGCCATGGGGCGGCGGTGGCGGGAGGTCGTCTTTCTTCTCCTTTTTCTTACGCCCCGCCTCCTCCTCGCCCTCGCTCGCCTCCTCTTCTTTGGTATCTTCCTTGGTTTTCGAGTCCTTCGTCTGGTCGCCCTCTTTCGCTTCAGCTCGCGCCTTTCCCTCCTTGTCTGCGGGTTCTTGTTGCTTTAACCTGGCGGATACGTGGAAGGAGCGCGCGTCGGTTTGGGATGAACGGTCGAGCCGGACGGCGCTGGTGGGCAGCGCGGAACGCAGGAGCGGTTGACGCTGGATAAGGACGGATGCGGAGCATGTCGCGCTCTCGGAAACGCTGAGTGGCGTTCTCCGGGACGACGAAAGGAACCGGTAGTGCGAAGTTGGCGTGCAGCGGGAGCTCCGCAGGGCGGATGCCCTCAATGAGGCGCCCGGCGCAAACCTCTGAAATTGCCGCGCAGAGTTCATGGTTCTGTACAAGCCGGATCGCCCTCGACGGAAGCGGCAGGCGTGGCAGAAGATGGGGGAAGTGGATGATTGGGAGGGCTGGCGGCGCAAGAGCTGTGGTTGATAAGGTTTTTTGCCCGCGCGATGGCGGAGCCCGGTCCCCAGAATTCTTTTGCCCGTCAGAATCTTTGCCAAGAGCCCGGGAATTTCCCGGCATACGGAGTAATTGGTTACACTTAATGGTGGGTCCTGGTTCTTCAGGTACACTAACGTTAGGTTGTGGCTCCCCCGGTATAGCGGCAGGTTCCGACCAAGCCCGCCAAAATTTCCAGCGGCCTCCACGCAGCAGCGGCTGATCTCGTCTCTGGCGTGTTTGAAGCGCGCACCTGACCCGACATCCCGTCTGACGGCAACAATTATCATCCCCCGACACAGGTGCTGTCGCTCAATTGACCATTTCCTGGTGTGGAGATGAGCCGGTTCACAGTAGGCCGCCTTTTGGCGCCGGATCTGGTCCGACCACTCTGCAGAACCATTTGCCCGGCAGCAACGACGACTACAAGCACGACGGTCCCGCAATGGACCAGACTCTTCTCCCAGTCGCACGCCGTTAGGAACGTCTCCCAGACACCTCCCCAACAGCCGACACAGCAGCAAACACAGCAGCAAGGCGGAGCCGGGGCGATGAACCGGCTCGTGCAGCAAGTGATGAGGGGTACCCTACGGCCGGGGGAGCCAGGCCCGGACTCACTCACCGACACGCTGGACGCCTCGGAAGAGGGGAACAACCCGGAGCCGTACCACTTCCACATCTACAGTCACAAGCACAACACACACGTCACGGTTACCAAGCCGAACCGGGACGCCATCATCTCGCTCTCGTGCGGCAACCTGGGATTCAGAAAGTCCGGGCGTAAGCACTACGATTCGGCATACCAGCTCGGCGCCTATGTGATAGACAAGATGCACCAGAAGGGGTTGGTGAAGTCGATCCACAAGCTGGAGGTGGTCCTGCGCGGATTCGGCCCTGGGAGAGAAGCGGTTGTCAAAGTGTTGATGGGGAACGAGGGTAGGCTGCTGCGGCCCAAGATCGTGCGCGTGTCGGACGCGACGAGACTTAAGTTTGGTGGTACGAGGAGCAAGAAGCCGAGAAGGTTGGGCTAAGTATATATTCATTGTACTGTTTGAGAGTTTTGGTGCTGGGGCGAGGCAATTGAGCGACGCCTGGTGGATATGGATCTGTCGACCGGACGAGCCGGTCCATGTATATCTGTATACTACTCGTAAAACAATATTGTTTTTCTAACCAGCTGTCTCCCCAAGTGCCTACCCATCGTGGGAGTCGGCATGTAAATGCAGTAGCACCAATTTGGCCTATGTTAGGAGGGGTGAAAGCTGGCCTTTCAAAGTTAGGTGGACGCGATTTGGTCCGTCGGTGTTTCGTTGCCCGAATCACCGGCAAGGTCCGGTCTCCTGCCCCACTAAAAATTTCATGCCTACAGTGCGTAAGTTACACTTCGCAGTAATTAGACAGCGAAGGCGAGGGTGCCAATTCCACTGTTGCCAGAGCCGAATCTGTTGCGAGATAAGGCACAATTCGACTATCCAACATTGGCGGCAAGGCCTGCCATTCACATTGACAACGGCGCAACGCCATGTTGGAACGACGACAATGCCGCAGAACACACAATTACCCGCTTCCCAGTCTCAATATCCGCTTCTATCGGTATTAAACCTGGCATCGGCAACACCACTACCCTCAGCCGCACAAACAACAACAACAACAACAACACCCACATCACCATCAGCGCCCAATACCCCGCCAGTTCCCTCCGTTCTCGGTCTCGATGCCCTCTTCAACAACCCCGTCTTCGCCGGAGGCATCGGCCTAGCCGGCCTGGGCGCGGCCGCCGCGTTTGGCCGGCGGGCTCTCATCTCGGGCGCCGCCCTCCTCCGCCGCCAGCTCCTCGTCAACATCGAGATTAGCAAGCGTGATCCTTCCTATAACTGGGTCCTGGCCTGGCTCGCCCAGCCGCGCGACAACAGCGGCTTCCTGGCGCAACGCCTGACCCGCCTGCGCAACCTCTCGGTCACGACGAGCACCAGGTCGCTCAGCCCGCGCGGGGTGCCCGACGAGTCCGGCGGCGGCGGCGGCGGCAAGATCCACGCCGACTTCCGCGTGCAGCCGGGCTTCGGCCGGCACATCGTGCGCCACGCCCCGGGCGTCTACATCGCGGTGAACCGGGAGAAGGCCGGGACGGCGACGACGGCGACGGGCGAGCCGCACGAGACGCTGACGCTGACGCTGCTGTGGAGGCACCGGCACGTGCTGGCCGACGTGTTCACGCAGGCGCACGCCCTGGCCCAGAGCTTCCAGCAGGGCAAGACGGTCGTCTACACGGCCCGCAAGATGGAGTGGGCCGTGCTCGGCAAGCCCAGGCTCAAGCGGCCGCTGGGTAGCGTCATCCTGGACGAGGGGGTCAAGGAGCGGCTGGTCGACGACGTCAAGGAGTTCCTCGGGGCG
Organism: Thermothelomyces heterothallicus; assembly: GCF_042370625.1. Classification (NCBI taxonomy): domain Eukaryota; kingdom Fungi; phylum Ascomycota; class Sordariomycetes; order Sordariales; family Chaetomiaceae; genus Thermothelomyces; species Thermothelomyces heterothallicus. The sequence goes on along the minus strand of NW_027192586.1, from coordinate 275,599 downwards.
CAGCAGTGGTACACGGACCGCGGGGTGCCGTACCGGAGGGGCTACCTGCTCTACGGCCCGCCCGGCACGGGCAAGACGTCCTTCATCCAGGCCCTGGCCGGCGAGCTGGACTACAGCGTCGCCATGATCAACCTGAGCGAGATCGGCATGACGGACGACCTGCTGGCCCAGCTGCTGACGCAGCTGCCCGAGAAGAGCATCTTGGTTCTGGAGGATGTGGACGCGGCCATGGTGAACCGCCGGCAGCGCGACCCCGACGGGTACAGCGGGCGCACTGTGACGGCCTCGGGCTTGCTCAACGCCCTGGATGGCCTGGCCGCCGGCGAGGACCGGATCGCTTTCCTCACGACCAACCACATCGACAGGCTGGATCCCGCCCTGATCCGCCCGGGCCGCGTCGACGTCATGGTGCGCATCGGCGAGGCCACCCGGTACCAGGCGGCCCAGATGTGGGATCGCTACTACGGCGACATCGACAAGGACCACTCGGGCCGGGAGCGTTTCCTCAAGAGGTTGGACGACCTGGGCTTGTTTGGCGGCGACAGCCAGAACCCAGACGTGCCCAAGAGGCACACCTCTACCGCCGCCATCCAGGGTCTCTTCCAGTTCAACAAGGGCGACATGGAAGGCGCCATCAACATGGCCGACGGTCTCATTCCACGGACGTTTGAGCCTGACCATTCGGCCTCCGAAGGGTCGATCAAGGCCCCGGCATGAGGCCGAAAGAGTTCTTGTATACTAATGTAAGACTACGCTGTACTATCTTTTCTGGATATATGTACCTAGAATGTTGATACCCCCCCCACCCCTCCCCGGCCCAAGTATCGCGAAACGAAATACTCGGGTCTCTCTAACGGGTTGGGTGGTTCTTGCGGCCGGGCAGCCGTCCCATGCCACACGGCCCTAACGAAAACCACAAGGCGATGCTGTGAAGAAGCACGCGCCTGACGGCACCATAGGGTTGTTCGACTGATCGCGGACATCAATGTGTATATATATGTCTACAGCGAAGTCGAAAGGTCGCGTCATATGCGCAAGAGCAGAAGCTCCATTAGTATACTGCCCCTCCTGCTTCCCTGCCATTTCGCGCGCGAACTGCGGCTTCTCTCCTCGGATGTCCCAGTCCGCTGACCAAAGCCTGTGTTGATCCCGTATGCCTGATGCGATGGGAGCCATGCTCGGCCCCTCCGGTCAAAAGGCGTGCAGAGCGCCCCCC
>NW_027192586.1:231521-274353 GCF_042370625.1 Thermothelomyces heterothallicus | reverse complement strand
CTTGCCGTCCGGAACAGGCCAGCGCAGTGCGGGCCATAGCAACTGCGCCGGGAGAGCCTGATCATTCTCGGCGCTTCTCATCGCCTTTGCGAGTCCGACGACCTGGGCCCTGCTCTTTCAATAGGATGGGCCAAGGTACCAAGTCTAGGCAGGGCTAGCAAGTAACGGCCGCGACGCTCGAGGCGCGATTGAGAGGTGACCATGGACGAATATTCGGGAGCAGGAGCCAAAAAATGTTGTTCCTCATTGAGATTCATTCCCTCAGTCGGCGGCCTCCTTCGCCTCGGTGTCCGCCGCGGTGTCTTCCGCCTTTTTCTTGGGTTCGCCATCGGCATCGAAACCAAGCGCGTCAAGTTCCCGGATAAGCTCATTGATCTTGATCACCTTGGCGATCTGCTCCGGCAGCAGCGACTGACCCGTCTCCTTCTTCTCCTTGAGTTCTTTTGCCTGTCTGAGCTTCTTTTTCAGATTTCGCACTTTCTTCTCCTTCTCAGCCTCCGGATCAACTTCCTCCTTCTTGGGCTCTGTTGCAGGGCTTGACTCCCCTTGGGCTTCTTCAGCGGCCCTGGCCCTCTTCCGCGCCTCGCGCCGCTTGGCATTCTTGTTTGCTGCGGCAGAAGACGACTGCGCTGCCGGCTTGTCGTCTTTCAGGCCCTCTGCGCCGGGAACGGGCCCCTTGCCTCGGTTGCGGTAGGTCTCGGCGGCCTGGTTCCTGTAGACTTCGACATCTTCGGGCGGCCTGTAGCCCGGGCGGATCTTGATGGCTTTCCTGGTGCTACCGTCGGCTCTTTTGGACGCGGGAATGATCCGCTCGCCGCTCACCTCGTCGGTCACGATGCCCGACGCCGTCGGTCGTGTAGACATGACGATGCGGGGTCGGGATGTGCTAGAGAGCCCAATTGGGCGCGCAAAGCAAGAAGAGCCGTGTGCGTGTGTGCAGGGAAGCTGAATATGACCCGTCCTTTATTTGCGAGATCTGTAAACCACCAGTACTGCTAGACTTTAGCAGAGCGGGTCGATCGAGTTGTCGTGATCCTGGTAAGCTCCCAATTTCACACGCACGTTTTCTTTTCGACTCCAGAAGCCGGAGTTGGCGGGGCTGCCGAGAATCGCACACCATGCCAAGCTTTTGGGCTCTTCGGTGAGCTCGGGCCAATCAGAAAGCCCCCGGATACTTCCGTGCGGTCTTTCCGGCTTCGTTCAATGGTCCGTTTTTGCTCTCCCGTAGCGCAAACACTCAGGAACAGCTCACCATTTCGCACACGACCCCTAGTCCCAGCTCCCAACCCCAGGTCAATTGGGATCCTAAGCACCGTCAAAATGGTGAGTGCAAATCTATGACACGGCTTTCGCAAGCGACGACGAATTGACAACTGACGGCGCGTTCGCAGGCCAGCGCGATCTACAAGCAAGTCTCCCTCCGATAAATCGCCGCAGCCCACCGCGATCGAAGCTAACACTCGTCGCCAGCGCTCTCTTCCGGAGGAACTTCACCATGCTCGGCGTCGTCTTCGCCGGTGCCTTCGCCTTTCAGCTGTACGTGGCCACTTAGAACGGGAGCCGACTCCGGAAGGTTGTCAAGTACTAAGCGTTTTGTGCAGTGGCTACGACAGCCTGATGAACAAGATCTGGGACAACCACAACCGTGGGGTACGAATTTTTTCTCCTCCGCCCTTTCTCCGGCCCGTATGCTGACAACATGGTACAGCGGCAATGGAAGGACATCCGGCACAAGTACATCGAGGGTGGGGATGACGAGTAAGCCGAGCCGGGAACCGAACCCAGAAAACCATGAGAATCTTGCACCGTCGGCTAGGAGTCGTTAAGAAGACTTTGGCCGTGTACATTTGGTTTGTGGGAGGGCTGTAGAAAAAATAGAAACTTTCCTTGCAGACAAGAGGTTCTAGCTTGGTTCGATACGAGTGATTGGTGGGCCGACGCTTTGGGCCTCGGGAGGTCCTCCAAGGAGTGAAGGAAGGACATTTGAAAGTACTTCCCGCTTTGCTTGCACAGTCGTCTTCAGATATGACCTAATGGTTGGGTTATTTGCGCAAGATTCAGCGCAAAACGGGACGGCTCCTGGATCCAATGTATCCAGTGTCGTCGGTGATGCATCTGCGCAGCTACCTGCCCATCTACTACCCCCATTTGGCTGCTACCTTCAATGTGTCTCACTTAAGACACCAGATAATTGACGGTCCGGCTCAGGGCTCGATGTTTCGGTGGCTGTATCAATCTTCTTTATACCGCTGTGTTTCGGAGCAACGATGCGGTTGGCCGCTGCTTGTGACTCTTGCAACCTCTTCTGCTGTGCAATGTGATTAACGTTAAACTGTTGGGCCTCTACATAATTGGTCCAGAATCTCTTCATGTTTTTTTTTTTTTTTTTCCCGGTTGGAACAGTAGCTTGTCAGCGTAGTACGACAAAGAGGGTTCATCGAAGTTTCCTTAGGTTTGGGTCCCGGGCTGCTTAGAACGATTGAATGATTTTGGATGTTGAAATGCCCGCGTCTGCAGTAGAAGACGCCACCTTGGGGCAGGTACCCGCTCGCTGACACTGCTGACGCTCGCTCTTGCCGTACGCAAAGCCAAGCCCCACGGGACCTACCCACAGCAGCACCAACCAGGCGCCGCTATGCTAATCCCCCTCCTCGGCCATTCACTTTCGCTATCAGTTTCGATGCGCCCAACCAACAAACTCGACATCGATAACCCGATCGTCAACCTCCCAACCCCAAACAAGCACGCGACAAATTCCCGGCGCCTAGCGGTGCTGTTTGCACACATGACAGCAACATAGCTCGTCTGGCCTGTCTTTGTCTACGACAATGGAGACGCCGATGTCGACACAAGAGCAGCAGCTCTGTCAGCTTCTGCTGGAGCTGCCCGCTCGCCACCGCTATCGGTACACTGACGAAGCCGCCCGCGAGCTGCTGACCGCACTTTTCTGGTGCATGGCTGGTGGCAAGTCCGAATACATGAACCTCTTCTTCCCGACCGGCGGTCCTCTGAGAAACGGGACCCTCAAGCTGCGAGAAGCCCAGGGTGCGGTGGAGGGCGCCGAGTATACCGAAGCCGCCCGTGGCAAGGCGTGCGGTCACATCTTCAAGCAGGGCGAGGCCTCTTATGCGTGCAGGACATGCAGTGCCGACGACACCTGTTGCCTCTGCAGCAGATGCTTCGACGCCACCGATCACACCGGCCACATGGTCAGGATCAGCATCTCGCCCGGCAACAGCGGGTGTTGCGACTGCGGGGACCCAGAAGCTTGGAACCGGCCCATGTTCTGCACCATACACTCGATGTGGGAGGGCGAGGGAAAGGGGAAAGGCAAGGAAGCCCCTGCGCTGCCGGAAGACCTGGTTGCCAACATTCGCATGACCATCGGCCGCGTCTTCGACTACCTTTGCGATGTCATCTCGTGCTCCCCCGAGCAGCTTCGCCAGACGAAGACGGTCGAGTCCATCGAGCAAGACGAGCGCATGTCGAGGCTGTCATCCACCTACTGCGGCGGTGACACCGAGTCGCCCGGGGAATATGCCGTGCTGCTGTGGAACGATGAGAAGCACACCATCACAGACGTCCAACACCAGGTGGCTCGCGCGTGCAGCACGACGATGGCGACCGGCTTGGCCAAGGCCTACGAGACAGACGGCATCGGCAGGAGCATCTTGATGTATGACAAGAGCATCGAGAAGCTCATCGAGGTTGCCAACACGCTCGAGAGGATCAGGGTGACGGTGACGATCCGCTCAGCCAGGGACACGTTCCGGGAAGAAATGTGCGGGACCATGATCGAATGGCTCCGAGACATCTCTGGCTGCTCCGTGGGCGAAGATAGCAACATCCTCAGACAGATTGTGTGCGAGGAGATGCTCAAGCCGTGGCGCAGAGGGAGCCCTGCAACACACGCCATCGTCGGCAAGGGCGGGATCGACGACGAGGAGTTGCTTGACCAGGAAGATCGGGAGGCACATGAAGATTTTTACATTCAGCAGGTTAGAATCCTAATGCAGGCACGCAGGGCCGCCCGGGCGGAGGCCGCGGCAGAAGATGCCAGCGAGGACGACGACGAGGAGGACGAGGAAGACGGGAGGCACACTCCTGGGAGCGACATGGAGGATGATGGTGAGGATGAGGAAGACGTAATGATGCTTGACTCCCGGGAAGATGGCGATATGCCCATGCAGGACTGGCGGCAGGACACGGCATTGGAGGAAGATGAGGCTACGGTTGCCGGCTATCCGCCGCCGCCGCCGCCGCCGCCGCCTCCGGCTGCTCGCCGCACCGCGCGCGAGCGCGAGCTCACTCCTTCCGACTCAGATACGGCGGAACCTCTCATCGCCCCTACTGTGTACGCAAAAGCCCATCTGGAGATCCCGAAGACGCCCGGCCAGCCAGGGGCACACACTTTGCCCCCGCCCAAGCCTGGCTCTTACTGGTTGGCTACGCCTCAGGGCTACGTAGAGCAGGAGAACATTCCGGTCGCTGAGGACCTCTTTGAGCGGGTGCGCCTTGACTGGATGATCCTCTTCGATCTCAGGATGTGGAAGAAAGTCCGCAATGATCTCCGGTCGCTCTACATCTCGACCGTGGTAACAATACCCGAGTTCAAGCGCGTCCTCGGTCTCCGTTTTGCCGGCCTGTATACCACACTGGCCCAGCTTTACCTTATCGGCGACCGCGAACCTGACCATTCCATCATCAACATCTCGCTTCAGATGCTGACCACGCCTTCCATCACGGCCGAGATTGTCGAGCGCGGCAACTTCCTCACCAGCTTGATGGCTATCCTGTACACATTCCTCACATCTCGCCAGGTGGGCCACCCGTGGGATGTCGCCTCGAATGCGGTACTGTCCTTCGACACCGGCTCGGTTACGAATCGGAGAATGTACCACTTCTTCCTCGACCTGAAGTATCTCTTCGGTTCTCCGCACGTCCAAGACCGTCTCAGGACGGAGGAGAGGTACATGATGCAATTCCTGGACCTCGTCAAGCTGCACCAGGGCATCTGCCCCAACGTGCGCGCGGTCGGCGAACACGTCGAGTACGAAGCGGACGGCTGGATAAGCGCTTCTCTCGTTACGCGCGAGATCAACAGGCTGTGCCGGCAGTTCGCCGAATCATTCCGCAACGTCAAGGAGCAAGAGTCCCTCTACGTGTCGCGCGCGATCCGGCTCGCGGCCAAGACGGTCATTATCAACTCGATCGGAGCCGAGCGTGGCAGGTTCAGCCAATCCGAGATCAAGGACGAAGTCAGGTTCAAGACCCTCGACAACTTCGAGTTTGAGCCCCCCAGCCGAACTTTCCGAGTTGTCAAGTTCGTGGTTGAAGAAGAGCCGATCAGCTTCCATCATGCGCTCCATTACACCCTGTCGTGGCTGATTGAATGCGGCAAGAACATGCCCGTTGAGCAGCTCAGGGCGCTTCTTAGCTTCACAACCCAGGAGCTCACGATGAAGCCGCGCTCCATGGGCAAGAAGATGATGCCACGGCACGACTACGACCCAGAGGACTACCTGATGGCCGCATTTGACTTCCCGCTCCGCGTGTGTGCCTGGCTCGCCCAGATGAAAGCCGGCATGTGGGTCAGGAACGGTCTAAGTCTGCGCCACCAAGCGGGCACTTACCGAGGGGTCGGCCAGAGGGATGTCTCGCATCAGCGCGACATCTTCTTGCTGCAGACAGCCCTCGTGGTCTGCGACCCCAGCCGCGTGCTTGCTTCTATCGTGGACCGCTTCGGCATGGAGAAGTGGGTTAAGGGCTTCTTTGAGCAAAAGTCCAAGGCTCAGGACGATATCCAGCACCTGGACGTCGTCGAGGACATGATCCACCTCCTCATCGTCCTCCTGAGCGATAGGACGCTGCTCATCCCCACCGATGATACTCAAGACCCGCCGCATATCGCCTCGATCCGCCGCGATATTACGCATGTCCTCTGCTTCAAGCCTCTGTCGTTCTCGGATATCTGTCTGAAGCTTCCAGACAAGTTCCAGGAGCAGGAAGACTTCCACAAGGTCCTGGACGAGATGACGACCTTCAAACCCCCTGAAGGCCTGACGGACGTCGGCACTTTCGAGCTCAAACCGGAGTACATTGAGGATGTCGACCCCTACATCGCCCATTACACCAAGAACCAGCGCGAGGAGGCCGAGCTGGCTTGGCGGAAGTGCGTCGCCAAAAAGACCGGCAAGTCGGTGGAAGACGTCGTCTACGAGCCTAGGCTACGGCCCATCACCTCAGGGGTGTTTGCTGGGCTGAGCGAGTTCACGAGGACGGGCATGTTCGCGCAGATCATCCACTACTCGCTGCTCTATACCCTTGTGTACCCTCGTTTGACCCCGCAGGTTCCATCAACGCGGGTCGAGACGTTCTTGCAGGTGGTGTTGCACTTGATCCTCATCGCGATTGCCGAAGACAATACAGAAGAGGAAGACCAGCCGCAGCCGTCGTTCGTCGCTACCGCGCTCACTCAGCAGGCGCTCAGCGTTGTTCCCGAAGCCCCGCAGGCCAGAACGATTGTGGCCTTGATGAACCTGATAGCTTCCAAGGATGAGTTCAAGGCGTGCCACCCGAGAGTGGCGGCGATCCTTCGGAGAATGCGGCAGAAGAGGCCCAAAGCATTCGAGTCCACTTGCGAGCGGCTCGGGCTTTCGGTAGACCGTCTGGGCACGGCTTCGCCCGCGACCAACAGTGCCGATGAAGAGCGGGAGCGCAAGAAGAAGGCCGCTCTGGACCGGCAAGCTCGAGTCATGGCGCAGTTTCAGGCTCAGCAAAAGAGCTTCATGGAAAACCAGGGAGACATCAACTGGGGAGAGATGGACGAGCTGGAGGACGACGACGTGCCACCCATGGAAGAGCATCGGGACTTTTGGAAGTACCCGTCGGGCACCTGTATCCTGTGCCAGGAGGACACGGACGAGCGCCGATTGTACGGTACTTTCGCGTACTTCACCGAAAGCAACATCCTTCGTCAGACCGATTTCCAAGACCCGGACTTTGTCAGAGAGGCGTTCAATACGCCTGAAAACCTTGACAGATCTGCAGAGTCCATCCGGCCTTTCGGTGTTGCCAGCGAGAACCGGAAGAAGGTGCGCAAGGTAAACCAGCAAGGCCAGATATTCGAGACGGAGCGCCAGGTCATCGGCAAAGGGTTCCCTGCGAAGCTGTCTCGCCTTGGCCCGGTCTCGATCGGCTGCGGCCACATCATGCACTATCACTGCTTCGAGGCCTACTTTGAAGCTACCGTGAGGAGGCATAACCAGCAGATTGCGCGGCATGCTCCAGAGAAGATCAGCAGGCTGGAGTTTGTGTGTCCGCTGTGCAAAGCTCTCGGCAACGCGTTCCTGCCCATCATCTGGAAAGGCCAGGAGGAGTCGTATCCCGGACCGTTGGTGCCATCTACGCCGTTCTCGTCCTTCCTCGATTCCCAGCTCCACTCGGCGTACTACACGCTCGGAGCGGCACGGCCGCCAGATCGGATTCAGAACGAGTTCGCCGCGTACACCTCCCGACACCTGATCAACAGCCTCGCGGAAAAGTCGGCGCAGCTACTAGATGACGCCTGGGTCGACGTCGGTGCCCAGTCTATCTCAACGGGCACGCCATTCAGCGACGCGTTCTCCATGATGTCGACCCCAGATCAAGGGGGCCGTGGGGCCAGCGCCGATGCCAACACGCCCATGAGGGAGCTCGTCAATGTTTACCGCCGGCTCAGGGACACGCTGAGGAAGAACGGCATCGTGTCGCGCCATCAGTCTGAGCCTCCCGAACTGGGCGCCAATGAGCTGTACGGCAGCGACGTTCTAGCGCGGTCGGTAGGGTTTTCGATCTCGGCCGTCGAAATACAGCAGCGCGGCCTAGAAGCCGAGTATGGCATGACGTTCCTCGAGAAGATTCCGGACCAGGTCCTGACGCAGCTCCGCATCCTGAGCGAGACGGTGACGTCTTACATTGCCGTCGGGGGTTTGCGCGAGTCGGGGGAGAACAAGATCGACACCGAGTACCGCAGGGATAGCGAGCGGCAGCACTGCCAGCTCTTTATCGCGCAGTACCTGGGCGAGGAGACCGAACACACTCGGTTCCCGGCGAACAGTTATCCGCCGCTGCTCAGCCAGGATCCGTTCATCTTCCTGTGCGAATGCGTCTTTGGCGTCATCCCGGCGCAGGGGTTCGAGATTGCTCACATGGTCCGCCTGTGCTACCTGGCCGAGATCACCAAGGTGGCTTACCACCTGGCCCGCAACATGCCGGCGCCGCTCTGGTTCCAGTTCGTCACGCGGCGGGAGGAGATGGATCCCCCCACGGCCGCCTTTGTATCCTTCTGCGAGGCGCTCTACGAGATTGACGTCAAGTGCGCCTCGGAGCCGATACCGACTGTCGACCGACCGGAGTGGGAGAACAAGGCGTTTGAGCAACCCGGTATCGACACGTGGGAGTCGTGGTACATCCTCCTGCGCAAATACGCGCTGACGTTCCTGCGCAAGTGCGTGATCCTCCTGCACGTCAAGTTCGGCGTCAACTTCAACAACCGCGTGAGCCCCAACCCGGAGCAGCGCGAACTCGAGCGGCTCACCGAGGCCCTGCGCGTGCCGTCGCTGAACGAGATGCTGACGGCGCTCACACCGGCACTGGGCGTGGAGCACGGCTGGCCCGCCGACACGCCACGGCTGGTGGCCGGGTGGGTCAAGCACCAGGCAATGTGGCCGTACAGCGGGGATGACGAGCGGCTGCCGCAGTCGGCGGTGCTCAGCCATCCGGGCATCTTCGAGCTGGTCGGGCTGCCCAAGAACTACGATGCGCTCATCGAAGAGTGCACGCGGCGAAAGTGCCCGACAAAGGGCAAGGACTTGACCGAGCCGGCCATCTGCCTGTTCTGCGGCGAAATCTTTTGCAGCCAGGCCGTCTGCTGCGCCAGGGAAGACAGGATCGGGCCAGACAGAATCTCGCAGATTGGCGGAGCGCAGCAGCACATGCTCAGGTAAGTCACTTTTTCCACTCTTAACTCTCAATTTTATTTTATTTTATTTTGGTCCCCCCCTCCGCCCGAATTGCGCTAATACGGGCTTGCGCGGTTTTAGGTGCCAGAAAAACATTGGTCTCTTCATCAACATCCGCAAGTGCTGCGTCTTCTACCTCTCGCGGCGGTCGGGCTCCTTCAGCAACGCGCCGTACATCGACAAGTACGGCGAGGTCGATAATGGGCTGCGCTACGGCCGCCAGTTGTTCCTGCACCAGAAGCGCTACGACTCGATGCTGAGGAACCTGTGGCTCAGCCACGGCATACCAAGCTTTATCGCGCGGAAGCTCGAGGCGGATATCAATACTGGTGGGTGGGAGACGATCTAGTCGGGTTCTCCTCGAGAGAGTGTGAGGTGAGAGTTTTTTTTTGGGGGGGGCAAGGGCAAGTGTGCCGGAGAAGGGGTTCCTGCGATGCATTTGCATGATATCACGGTGCTGTTTATTTACAGGATGATTAACGAATTATATGGTTGGCGGGCGTTATTTCTTTTCTTTCTCCTTGATTATCGAGTTGTAAAAAGCAAATGCAAAGCTAGTTACTCGTCTCGTGGAAAGTAGGCACAGAATGGGAAGATGATACACAGACGGGATTCTGTCTGTAGATGGCTGCTATTCAGCCGTCCCTTCCAATCAGGTGTCCTCCAGTTGCCCATCACGGTTGCGCATGTACTGTACAAGTTGTTTGCATAAACGACTGAAACGAGAGCGGTTCAGAAGTTCTGGAGTAGACAGAGTTGGTAACATAGAGCAGTCGAAGGCGGGTAAAAAAAGCACCGTGCGCCAAAGTGCCGGAGGGAAAAAGAAACGATCCACCCAGGGGTCGAACCTGGAACCTCCTGATTCGTAGTCAGACGCTCTGCCATTGAGCCAGCGGACCATTCAGGCTTTGCCTGATTGTTGGGGGATGAGCAGTGGTTTTTAGCTTAAGAACACTTTAACGTTACCGTTTGTCCTCGGAAGTATGTCCACGTAGTTTCTCTCCCGTTCAGGTCGAGTTCCTTGTTGTCGGTGTGCCTCGTGTCAAAGGGCGCAGAGATGAATCTGATTTCTCGCTTTTTAATTCGCCCATCAAAGAACATATTCGATGGTCCAGTTGATATAGCAGAAACGGTAACCGTTGCTGTAGTAAGTCGTTGCAATCTCATAACTAATAATAATGTGGGAATGAGGAAACACAATCGGACAGACAGATTCTAGAGAGATTTGCCCAGATTCACACGCAGCCGAGAGAAAGGCACCGCAATGAACGAACAAAAGCGCGCATCGCTTGTCCGACTGCAGGGGCTGAGAAAGTTGACCTGACCAGTGCACAGAACGGTCCGGTCTGTGGGCAACAACCTAATTAGGGCGTGGTCAGATTACCTCAAGTGATGCTTGCTCAAAGGGGGGGGGGGGGGTCTGGTCAACTCGGGGAAGTTTGGTCGGGTCGACATTTTTAGATTCACGGGAAATTGAAACTAAAAGGCTGATCTTCACTATTGATTCCTCGGTCAGACCTGATCATTTGAGAATTCACTTCGAAATATATAATAAATGTTGTTTTGCTTCTATCACCCCGTTCTCAGTCACACCTCCGGACGTCCATGGGCGAACGGGCCATTTGTGGCCCCCCCAGGCCCCAAGGAAGAGTGTGCGAGAGACGACCGCCATGGAGGCGCTGGCGAGGTTCAAGAAGGAGCTCGTTGCCAACTACACGGCTTTGAACCCGCTGGTCTCAGATGCTAATGCTCTCTATTGCTACTTGACTCGGTACCCTATAGCTAATTACTCAACTCTATCTATACTCACTTCCATCTCTTCCTCAACAAGCCACAGAAGTGAAAGAGAAGGAAAGAAAGAGGAGGATTGGCCCAGTTGTGTCCGCGGCTTGGCCTCTCCTCTACTCTCTCCTCTTCCGGCCTCCCGCCCTATTCAACGCAAACTCCACGGACCACTATACATGGCCCGCACCACAGCAGCGTCAACACCCCACCCCTGAAATCTCTCGCCCTGTTTCTGCCCATCTGGACTGGCCGCTACGCGCTCCTCTTCTGACCCGGGAGCATCCGAAGGATCACCGGCATGCTCCCCAGAAGCAGCAGCAGCAGCAGCAGCAACCACAGCTACATTTTCCTCGTCGTCATTATCATCACCCGGACCACCGTCACCGTCACCATCGCCCGCCACTCTTCCCCGGGTCTCACCATCAACGACGACATTGTCGTTGCTGTCATTATTGTCGTCGTCGTCGTCGTCGCTCCTCATCCGGGTCCACTCGTACCCCAGAAACGCCGTCCGCCTCCGCACCTCCATCGCCACCGTCTTGGTCGCCTTGTCCCGGAGCAACCGGTCCCTGGGCCGCTTGCGCTCCTTCTCGCGGCGCCGCTTATCTCCATCCCCATCTCCATCCCAACCGCCACCCGCATTGACGGCGGTGGTGGCGGCGGGAGGAGGCGCGGCGAACCGCCTTACAAATTCGCGCAGGCATGCCCGCTCCGTCTCGCCCGGTGCGCCATCACCGGGGGGAAACCGGGCCAGCCACGCCTCCAGGAGGCGCAGCTTCTCCTCGACGATACCAACGACGCCGCCGTCGCGCGGGGATGGTGGTGGTGGTGGTGTTGCCTGCCCTGGCGCAGCGAGGACCGCGAGGGCCAGTGTCTGGAGGGGATACCGCAGCGGTCGCAGGAAGGCGAGCTGTTCTTGCGAGGGCGACACCGACGTCGTCGGGCAGGTGCCGGCCGTGTGAGCCGTGGTGCTCAAGGCAGGGGAGATGTGGAAGAGCGGGGTGGCAACGGGGGACTCCAGGGATGGGAGGAACAAGGGGGAGAACGGCTCATGAGCGGTGCTGGTGGTTCCGGTCACGGCGGGATTGGTCAAGTACCCGTCGTCGAGGTGTACGTGAGGGGGCACTTGTGGTTGTTGCTGTTGCTGCTTCTGCTGCTGCGCGAGGATGATCGAGGCCTGGTAGCCTGTGGTCCACGGGGACCAACTTTTCGGTCCCAAAGGGGGAGACATAGGAGGAGAGCATGCCGGCGAGGGGTAAAACGCCTCTCGCGGGACTCGCTCGGCCGCGCCGTCTTTTGTGTCTTGCACTTGACCCCCGCCGTCTGCCTCTAGTTCGCTCTCGCTCCCGTCGCTGACCGATCCGCCGTCCTCGAAATAGTGCGTGTCGTCGACGGAGCGGAGCTGCGGGACCAGCGGCGGTTCCAGCTCGTGGAGGCGCTCCCAGGGTATGTGGCGGAACCACTTGTGCGCCTTGATGTCTTCGGCGTCGTAGGGAAACACGTAGCGGCCGGCCAAGTCGCGCATCTTGGAGCCGCCTGCGGCCCCGGGAGACGAGGTGGCGGAAGAGGAGGAGGACGACGACGCCATCATGAAGTCCCTCATGCGGTAGCGCTCCGAGCAGAGACGATACTCCTTGTCTGTAATCAGCGAGAGCATCAGGTGCTGGCACCGGCGGGACACGGTCGGGCGCGGCGGGAAGCCGAACGTCTCGTGGTGCCGCAAGATGTTCTCCTTGGTCTGCTGCCGGCCCTCCTCGGACAGGAACGGGGTATGGCCGTAGATGCACTCAAAGAGGATGATGCCGACGCTCCACCAGTCGCACCTCGCGTCGTATCTCCTCCCCTCGATCACCTCGGGCGCCATGTACTGGCTGGTGCCCACGACGCTCCGGGCCGAGTGCCGGGTCCCACAGCGGTTGCGCCAATTCAGCAGCGGCTCGCCGTCATACAGGTCCTTCTTGTCGTGCCTCTCGAGGGACGCGTCGATGCCGCTGGCCCACCTCCTGTTTTCGAGGCCGCGGGTCCCGTCCCTGTCCTCGCCGTCGCCGTCGACCCTGATGCCTAACTTCTTGACCAGGCTCTACCGGTGGCTGTTGTAGTAGGTCGTGTCGTGCGACCAGTGGCCGTCGAACGCGAGACCGAAATCGCTGATCTTGAGGTGGCCCGAGGCCGAGATGAGGAAGTTGTCGGGCTTGATGTCGCGGTGGATGCACTTGAGCGAGTGCGCAGCCTCGACGCAGAGGACAATCTCGGCAACATAGAAGCGCGCCACCGACTCGTGCAGCACGTTCTCCCGGATCAGGAGGCTCAGGAAGTCACCGCCGGGCATGTACTCCATCACCAAGTACAGGTTCGAGAGGTCCTGAAAGCTGGCCACCAGGGGCACGATCCTAAGCTTGACCGTCAGCGATCAACCGTCACACCAATCTTATAGCCATAACCCCTTTGAGAAGAAACACCCAGGGGCCGTAACAAATCGGCCCAATCAATCCATCAAGCAAGATCAGAGAGGCATGAACCTACCACCTCGACCCTTCGCTCGCCACCAAGAGATCCCTCTCGGCCCTCAAGTGGCCCTCCTGGTTCGTCTTCAACATCTTGCTCTTCCTGATCACCTTCATCGCGTACACCCTCCCTTCCCGCCCGCGCTCCCTCACCAGCTTCACAACCCCGAAGCTTCCCTTCCCCAGCACCTTGACCGTCTCGTAACGTCCCGCCGCGGCGGCGAGACCGCCGCTACCGAGGAGCCCGATCGCCCCGGCCTTCATGGCCCGGACCTCTCTCAGATGCTCGGCCTCCCTCCGACAGAAGCGCGCCCGGGCCTCCGCCGCCGCCGCCGCCGCCGCCGCCGCTCGCGCCTCTGTCCCGTTATTACCACCACTACCTCTAGTACTACCCCTGGGACTGCCCTCCGACTGCTGCTGCTCGCGGAGCTCGCGCGCGCGGTTGAACAGCTCCGTCTCCAGCAACTGCCGCCGCATCTGCCTGGGCGACGGGCCCGACGCGAGCAGCGTGTTGAAATGTGTCTCGAGGAAGATCTTGGCGGCCGCCGCGCGCTCTGCGGTGGAGACGCCCGGCCGGGGCAGCGGCGGCAGCGGCGGCGGTGGCGGGGTCCGGGCGCGGGCCCGAAAACGACGACGATGGGGTTGATGGTGGTGGCCCGGGGGCGGGAGGGACGGGGGTGCTTCATGGATCGGGTCGAGGAGATCGCAAACCGCCCTGTTGTTGTTATTGTTGTTGCATGATGTGTTTGGGGGGGACGACGGCGGAGTTCCGCTGGTGGTCTGCCTCCACGACGGGTGTGGGCTGTGGCGGGCTGCGGTGGTCCTTGAGCTGCTCGGGGTCGTCGGGAGGCGTGCGGCTCGCCCGTCGCCGCCTAACGTGTTGGGGTCTCTGTCTCTGAACATGGGTCGTGGCGAGGTCTTGTCCGTCGAGGGGTGGGAGCCGTTGCTGCTCAGCGCGCTGATCTTGCCGGAGCTTGTGTTAGACGCGGAGGTGCCGACAGCGACTCCGGACGACCCTGAGACTGACGCCGGCGACATCCCGGCCTCCTGGAACGTCTCCTTCAGCAGCGGTCGGCTCTGGGGAGATGCCCTGCGGACAACGGTCTGCTCCGGGGGAGGGCGGATGATGGCGTTTGACATCTTGTGGAGACCCGAGATGAGGGTCGACTTCGTATTCTGTCCTTCCGAGGACGTGACCGACTGCTCCCCTGCGTTTGGTTGCTCGGAGGCTAAAAGAACAAAAAAAAAAGAAAAAAGAAAAAAAGAAAAAAAGCTGGGTCAACGTAAAGGTAGCCGAGTCGGTTGGGAGACATGCACCTACAGTCGTTATTGGTCAAGGACTTGAGGGCCGTGAACACTTTGACCTTCTGCCGCCGGAGTCTGGCAGACAGCGCGGAGCGGTGAGTGATCGGCGGAGGATAGCTGCTGCTAGAGAAGGGGTTTGGCGTCTGATCAAGCCCCGGAGAGGAGTCACCCGTATAACCAAAGTATTGGACAAGATGCTCGTTCATGTCGATTCATCCGGTCCGCGTAAAAAGGCGAGGCCGTAATAGTTACTGCTGCTGTGGCCGTGGCATATACTACGTATGGCTAGACTCGTAAAAGTTGGAGCAAGTCGGGGACTGCAACCGGGATTGGAGAGGCTTCCAGCGCTAAGCGATGAAAAGTCGGTCGGGGAGAGGCGGGTACTTGGAGCTGCGTGGGAGCCATTCTCAGAAAGTCCCTTCCTACTGTCCCTCTTACCTTGTGGGAAAACGTGGACTCTGGGGTTGCCGGAAGAAACGACACACAGGGCAGGAATGACCCGTCAGCCGTGACTCGGCGGGAGGCCCACCAAAACGGAAGAACAACAGATAACCAACGTAACGCTGACCAGGGCCGGAGTGCCAGAGTAGCTGAACGTATCCTCGAACTGCCGAGATATCATTGGCGCCTATAAACGAACAAAGGAAACACAGGATACAGAGAGAGAAACAGATAATTCCCGTCCAGAAGAACTTTTTCAGTTCGCCGACCCAGATGCAATGTAGATAGCCATCGTCATCCCGCCAAATCGTTCGTCTGCTCCCCATAGAGCAGGGGATCCTCGCAGACGGAGCAAGGTCGGAGGTCTCCACGGTGCTGTGTGCATTGCCCGCTGCCAGCACAGCAGAGCAAAGGAAATCAAGCGCCCAGCTCTCGAGGCGCCAGCGAGGGGAAGAGGGAAAGAAGGAGACTCCCCTCCTCATAGAGTACACACGGAACCCACACCGACCGACGCCGCGCGCCGGGTACCAAGCAAGAGGTGGCTAATCAGGTCTAACCCCCACGGTGGCAAAGGGCCCTCGAGGCAACCGGTTGTTTACTTGATCTCGAGCAGCTTGACGTCGAAGATGAGGGTGCTGTTGGGCGGGATGCCGGGGAGGCCCCGGCTGCCGTAGGCGAGGTGAGGAGGAATGGTCAGGCGGCGCTCACCACCAATGGCCATGCCTTGGATGCCGATATCCCAGCCCTTGATGACCTCGCCCTTGCCGACCTTGAAGGTAAAGGGCGTGCCCTTCTTGTTGGCTAAATCACGGCGGGTCAGCTTGAACTTGTCTCCGGGGAAAAAAAAAAAAGAAAAAAAAAAAAACAAAGCCCTTCCTTCGTGGAAACTTACCATCAAACACCTTGCCGTTCTGGAGCTTGCCAATGTACCGCATGCCCACCTTGTCGCCGTTCTTGACCGTCCGGCCTGTGCCGATCTTGCGGTCGTCGATGGTGACGCCCTGGACAACCTTCACGCCGAGGCCCTTCTTGTCGCCCTTGTTCTCGGCCTTGTCACCCTTGCCCTCGGCCCTGTCCTTGGCGGGGCCGGTTGGGCCCTGCTCCAGCTCCTTGGCGAACTGGACCTTCTTGTCGCCCTTGGCGGCCGGCGAATCCTTGGCCTTGGACTCGGCAGCGACAGCCTCGCCCTGGTTGTTCTTGAGCTTCTTCTGCTGCTTCTTGCTGAGCTTCTTCTCGTCCTTGGCCATCATGTCGTCGAGGCCATCGGCCTCCTCGGCGGCCCGCTTCTTGCCCTTCTTGGCCTCGACCAGCTTGGGCGCCTCCTCCTCATCGGTGTCGACCTCCTCGACGCGGGCAGCGCCATCGATGTGGTCGAGCTCGTCGCTCATCTCGTCCGAGTCCTCGTCCTCGATGCCGGGAGGGAGGTCGTACTCGTCATCCGAATACTCCTCATCGTCCTCCTCGTCGTCCTCGTCTCCGTCCTCGGGAACGACGTAGTTGCCGGTCAGGTACACAGTGTGGGTACCCTTGACGCTGAAGAAGATCTTCTCGCCCTCGCCAACCGTGATGTCGATAGGCTGCTGGTAGGTCTGCGATGGGATGTTAGTCCGGCTGATGCCGCTGCGGCCAGGAGCGTCTCGACCAAGGGGACTATGTACATACCCGCTCGGTATCGAGGGTGCACACGACGTACTCCTCCAGGTTGAGGTCCTCGCCGTCGTCCTCGTCGTCGTCGCTCTGCTCCTCGTCCTCGTCGCTAGCCTTGCCCTTGCCCTTGTTCTTGTTCTTGTTCTTGATGCCGTTGGGCTTGGAGTCGGCATCCTCCATCTCGTCGTCCGAGTCCTCCTTGGTGGCCTCGAGGAGCTTCTTGACGGCGGCGTTGCGGCGCGCCTTCTTGGACTTGGACGGGTCGCTGGGACCGCCGTTGGCCTCCTCGTCATCCTCATCCGACTCGTCATCTTCGTCATCCTCGCCGAGAAGCGAGTCCAGATAGTCACCACCCTCCTCGTCGTCCTCGTCGACGTTCGCCTTGTGGATCTTCAGGGTCGAGCGAGGGACGGAGGGAACATTGCCCTGGCCGTCAGTCTCGGGCGCGGCCGTGGGGTCAATGGCCGCCATGGTGATGCGGATCTGGGCGCGACTGTCAGCATGTCCGGAGGTAGATCAATCTGAAACTGAGGAGTGAGCGTACCGTCGCCGGAAACTCAATCTCGGCGGGGACCATGACCCCCCCCGGAGGAACCTCCAGGCCGTACACGGCGACAGGCAGAAGCGGCGACATCTTGAGTGCGGCTTAAGGGTTGACCTCTGCTAAAAAAAAAAAAAAAAAGGTACAAAATGGAATTCCGAGAGGACAGATGGAGGACTCGGGTGATTTAATGGTATGCGGCTGCAGAGGGCGCGGGAGGAGACGACCAAAAAATGGGTTTCTGCAGAATTTCTTTTGCCCGGCCGAGATCGAGAAATCCAGAAAAATTTAGAGCCGCCCCCACAGTTCCCGGGCTGATAAGCATTATCGCCCCATCGGCTCCCCGGCCAACGAGCCCGAGCCCCGCATGGGCCCTCACCGCCTGCCGGCCTCGGTTTAGCGGTGCTTAGCCATGTTTTGCTCTCGAGGAAGTTCTATTGGATTGTCTTCGGGGGACCCTGAGACTGCCCTGTCCTGAACCCTCAGCAAATTGTAGCCTCGATTCTCGACAGCCAACCATTGCCATCAACAGCGTGGCGGCTAGTGTCCTACCGAGTGTGCGGAGAAAGGGGATACAGATTATGAGTTTATTCTGTTTAAGCATTTCAATCATTACGAGCAGCATGCTATTTCAGATCAGTTCCTTTCAGAGCGGGTTGGCGGACCCGCGTTTTGCCCAGAAAATGATGTAATGGTGGTCATTGCTATTTTTTATCGCCTCGATAACCACCACTCCGTGCAGTTTTTAATTCAATAATGTTGTGCTTTCCAATACAATGCCTAAGCCGCCTTCTTCTTCCCGGCGCCGATGAAGACCGCTTTCAGGATCTGCCACACAATGCCTAGTCCGAAGGCTACCCGACCCTTGCTATAGCTCTGTGGCCTGTCCCCCACGTCAACCATAACCAGGCCGAATTCCGCCACGGGCCCGGGAATCCTACCGCTGGTCCTGGCATACGCCGCGACCAGGTCGTTCCCGTTTGTGACGCCCCCTGTTTGTTTGCGTCGATAACAAGAGCGTCAGCGCCCGCTCCCTCCTTATCTCTCTTTTCTTCTGCTCTTCTCTTCTGCTTTTTCTTTTTCTTTTTTTTTTCCTTTGTGCAGGACAGTCGGCGGGAGGGGACTCGAACTCGAGCAACGAAGGTAAGGTACGTACCGCTGGTCCAGAGATTGCCGTCCCTCACCCACCTCAGCTCCTCCCCGACCCACTGGACCGCCTCGAACTTGGTCGCCAGATCGCGCTGCAGACCCCTCGGCCCGGAGGCCCTCTTGCCCTTGAGCAAGCCCGCGGCGCCGCACAGGTAGATGCCGGTGCACACGCACAGGATGTCGGTCTCGGGCCGCGCCCCGTGGGCGGCGAGCCAGTCGGTCGCCTCGGTCAGCTTGCTGAAGTCGGTCGTCGGGTCCGGGCCCGGCACCAGGACGATGTCGAGCTGGCCCGGCTGCACGGCCGGGTCGGAGAGGTGGTGGGTGCAGGCGATCCGTGCGGACGAGGTCGTGCCGATCAGCTCGCCTGGCTGGACCGTCGAGATGTCTTTTGTATTTTATCAAGCCGGGACGAAAGCCGGAAAGAAGCAGGTTAGTTGGCCGTCGTGGTGAAGCGGGCCGGCTGCTGTTGCGAATCGAAGGGATGTAACGTTAATGCACATACAGAAGATCTGGACGCTCGGGGCCAGGTTGGCAATCGGGGCTGGGACCATGTCACCCAGGAGGGCAAAGTATTCGTGGCTCATGGTCCCGAAGACGTCGACGCAGGCCATGTCGAGGAGTTGGCATTCCGTCGGAATGAATACTCCGATGCGGATGGTCTCGCGGGAATCGGTGCTCTTCATGGTGATTAGACGACTGCTTGCAGGCCTCGCTATGCGAAATCGTGCTGGTCTGCGGTGCGCACAGAAGGGAGGGCACTCTTATATGATTCCGAGCAGTTTATCCATTGCAGTGTTTTCCGAGGGTCTACCAACCGTCGCCGAGGGGCCCCGGAGCCCCGGCCCTGATGTGAGAATCCGGGCGGTCGCGACGCGGCGCTAGCGTCCCGTCCATCGGCCCGGGTGGTACCGCGCCTCGGACGCCAATTGGTCAGGGTGCCGGATATCCTCCGAACCCCTTCGGCACGGAGCTGGATGGATACCGCGGAGACTTGGCAATCTAATTGGATGAACGGTAGTTATGTCGCTCAAATGACGAGTCGAGGCCCCCGTCGGCCACAAATTGACGCTCTGACGTTTGCTTCCTCTATTCTTCCTTAGAATACATCCGGGTTGCATCGAGTTACAAGACGTTCGTGTCAGCTGAAGTACGCGGTCTTACGTATAACTAACGTGGTAACATGTTCGTTTGACACCTCTTGAGTTCTTGCACAGGTACTTGTGGCCGGATAGTCGAGGAAACCAAAACCATTTAGACAACTAGATCTCTCTTCCCTCCGTCCGGTTTCTCTTTCTTTACTAGTAGCTATCATCCATTCGATCTCTCGGTTAATCTTGTCTTGAGTCCAGGGCCTGTCTGTCTTCAAAACAAACCGGAAGTGAACCTCAAAATTTCCCTAAGACACTAACTACATGAGTGCTTCATTACCTACTTGATAAGCACCTCGGTTTCCATCCCGAGTCGCGTATTCAAGACAAAACCGATTCGTAATCCGGATGAAGCAATGCAAAACCGATCTCGACACACACACACACACACACACACATGCGCACAAACACAGCCACCGGTTTTCCCACCCACAACGTATCTTGTTAACGATATCCGCCCACGTCTCACCATCGTCGGACACATGTATATCGTACACGTGGTCACGAAACCCGAAACCCGAAGCAGCATAGCCGCACACAATCCCGGGCCGTCGCACCCTAGGACTCCACGTAGAAGCCAACCCCCTCCCCCCCCCCCAAAAAAAAAAAAAAGAAAAAAAGAAACTGGTACGCCCCAGGACGCGTCATTCCCCCTTCCCTCCCGTCTTGTCCTATGTAATATTGGACCCCGCCGGCGCGGAAGAAAAGGCCCAGATCAGAATCGGATCGACCGCGTATCAGCAAGCGCTGCGCAAGATACCCGGTATGTTCTTGGGAAGATTGGGGGGAAGCCGTAGTTATCTGTTTACACCACAACACGGATTGCGCATGTGCCTGTACGGGTACCAGACTCACTCAATCTGGCTGGGAAGACCAGGCACAGAAAGACGCAAAGGACGGGAAGGGGCACCGCAACCGTCGAACCATAGCTCACGTAGCCATCATCAAACCGGAAGAGAGCTTTTGGAGAAGACGTCTTGTCTAGCCACAGGCCAAAGCGAGCGTCATGAACGTATTCTCCTCCCTCCCTAGGCCAATGCCATTTCCAGAAGCTCCTGGATTAAGAGCACACATGATAGTGAAAAACATCGGCGTGGCGGTCTCCCCCTGAACACCACCGACCAGTCCCGCTCCTCGTCCTACACAGTCGGTAAACACTCCATCCCCCATCCCTCGTTGCGAGCGGATGCCGTGATGCTCCTCTCTCCAGACTCTCTCTCTGTATGTACATAAATAATGAATTAAAAATTAGGGGCTAGCGTTTCCTCTTTCTTTTTTCTTCCCCGGGGCTGGCCCGTCCCAGGTGGCGGATAGTACCGGTCTCTCTTTCTTGCCTGGTCTCGTGAATCTTTCGGCCCAGCTGTCATCATAGAGCGGGTTTCGTGGCTGAGTCACCATGGCCGCGTCTTCCGTTTCTCCTCCCTATCAGTCTCTAAAGCGAATAGCACTAACGATGGGTATCGTCTGTGTCGAGTATCCTTCGAAACGACCAACCCTTCTGCCACCCAAAAAGCCCAATATCTAGATGCCATATTCCGATGCCATGCCATGCATATCAGCAGCACGCCCTCTTGATTTTACACAAGCGCGTCGCCGAAACCCTGTACCGTTAAACGACAAAGCCCGTAACGGTAGGCAATACGCGCCGGTCGCCCGAGTTGGAGCAGAATATAGCTCTCTTTGAAAAGCGAGAAAAGAACGAGATCGGCGTTTCAATGTGTGGTGAACGATGCCGGGAGCTCTCCGCCACTGGTCTCTCAGCATAAATGGAATAGCATCGAAATGGAATAACGGTATCCAGCCCGGGAGAAGTATAGACCATGCACGTAGAAAATATGAAGTTGCCGAAACCCAAAAAAAGTAATGTCGAAAAGTTCGTAAGCCGTGCGGGGTTACACCAACGCATCCGCGGTTACCGACTTTGCTCTGCGCCGAGTAACCTTCTTGCTGACTGTGTAAACCAAATCCAGCGTCCAGAAGTGGCATAATTGTGCTTGCGCGCATGGGATCGAACCGAAAATTGGTGCCACCAGCGGCACCATAACGTAGTCGATGAAGTTCGTTTTGGCTTTTCTCCGCGAAAAGTGCATACCTTTGAGAAGGCCGGCGTTGCCCATCTCCTTCTCGCGAGACTCGACACATATCCTGTGGAAGCTCTCATAGAGAAAGAGGTACAAAGCGACCTCCATGAACCCGAGGGTTCGGAGAATGTTGCAGACGTTGTAGATCCAAGCGACACCGTGGACATCCTCCGTGCCATCCGCAGCCCACATGTAGAGCGTTGACGCGATGACGAGGATGGTCATTTGGACAGGCAGGAAATGGGCTTCAAACAGACGGTGGAAGAGGATGGCAATGCGCTCCCAGTCAGGTTCTTTCAGCGTGTCGGTGACGACGTCAGAGAAGATACCGCTCTCGGGTGCGGCTTCGGCGTCCACACCGTCAATCTGCGACTGCGGGACGTAGTTGTCGGACTCGTCGTTCCTTGATCCGAGTTAGGTGTGGGTTTCCCCCTTGGGTTTAGCACGGCGCGACTTACATCGATGTGTGCAGGGGCCGAAACGCCCGAGAGGTGTGCTTCCTCTCTCTCCAGACCTCCACGACCTTCCTGAGCGCATAGCCCGTGTCGAGGGCACCCCACATGTGCCTAAGAGCCTGCTTGTACCGAGCGCGCACATCCACGAGGATACCTGGGACTCCCTTTCCGCGGCCACCGCCTGTGACGTTGGTTTGGCTAACCGGGCTCAAGACGGTGCGTACTGTCAGGTTTCCGTTGAGGGCGAAGAAACACTTGAGGTACATGTGCAGATCCTCGCCAATCGCTTCTGAGTCGCAATCCCAACCGCCGACGCGATCGACCAATTCGAGAGGGACCGAGTAAACGGATGTAGGGGGAGCAACCGATGAGCCTTCGTAGAGTCCGGACATGCCAGCAGCCGACCACAGGATGTCCGCGACGCGGACAATAGCCGGGACATCGTGGGCGTTGCGATCGAAGATGATGGGAGCCGAATACAGAGTAGTGGTAGCCACATCGGGATGAGCCACATGCATCGCCGTCACGCTCGCGAAATAATTGGCCGAAAGATGGCTGTCAGCTGCAATTAGGAAGTATCTTTTGGTTAGCGAATGCTGACGTACTGATGCAGGGATCCCAAACGTGCTGGTGTAGTCTTGTAGGAATGTGCCGGGGCCGGGGGCTAGAGTAGCCGCGCAGCTGAGCCGCACTCACCATCGATGCCCGTGACAATGACGTCTTTCCGCTGCCCAAGGCTGTACTTTTCGCTGAGCTTTCTCGCAGCCCACGCCATGTTACTACCCTTGCCAGCCAGCTCGCCGGGGATGTCGGACGGGTGAACCGTGAAGTCGATGGAGCGGAACTTCTTGGAGAATTCGTTGGCAAAACTAGCAGCCTTTGCCTCCGCATTGTGCTCTCTCTGCTCCATTGCAAGGTAGACCTGGACCTCACGCTTGTCAGCCCTGACACTTTCTGGGCACCCGCAACACAGGAAGAATGCCACCCCTGAAGATCATTGCTCCACCAGACCGCCGCCCCAACAAACAACGGCGTGGAGCAGTGAGAGTAGTGAGAGTAACCACCAGCTGAGGTTGCGGGGGTGGTAAGCAGAGTGCGACTCACATCGTAGGTGCTTCGCGCCTGGGGATGCGAAGCAAGAACCTCGAGCGTCTCCCTTAGTGTGTCGTTCTCTTCCTTGTAGTTTGGGATGACGATGGCATGAATGACGCGATCCGGGGCGATGTCGTCGGCGAACCCTTCGAGCTCGAAATCGCCGGCTTCGCTACTGGAAGCCGAGCTCATATCGCGCGACGAGGTTAACGTCTCGGAGCTGGACAGCGAGGTGGAAGAAGCCCGGCGCCGGTGGCCGAACTTGATATCCCTCAATGCCTTGGAACGCGCAGCCTTCTTCAGGCTCCTCGTAATGGTGAAGACGGCCCAGCAGGAGCGAAGCGGGAAGATGAAGACCAGGAAGTGGATGAGCAAGCAGTAATACGAAAATAGCTTGAGCAGGCGGCCACCGCTCTTTGGGTCGTGAGGACGCGGCGCACTAAGGCTGTCGATTGACTCGTGCATAAATGTATACCGTCGATTTTCCAGTTGGTTCGAAATCACCCAGTACGAAAGCGCAACGGTGGCCAGCATGGCGAGACCGCCGGCGCGCCGGCTGCACCACGCAAAGATCGACATCGCGGTGACCGTGGGAAGAGGACCGAGTCGAGATGCCTATGGTTCGAATTGGCACAGTGAAGAGGGAAAGATGCTGTCGTGGCTCGTATCCTTGCGGACAAGATGCGCCGGGAGCGAGATTGACCGCGAATTGGTGAAGAGCGGACTCGGCAGATTGAGGCGCGAGGCGAGGAAGCCGGGGACGGTAGGGCCCCGTTGTGGGCGGAGCGGACGCGAGTCGTGATGCCCTCGGCGTGAGGCTGCTTCTTCAACAGTCCACGAGCTCAATTGCTTCCAGGTGCGGATAAGGAAGGAGGGACTGCGGAGGGAGAAGAAGCAGAAGAAGAAGAAAGAGGAAAGCGTGGGGAAAGAGACAGAAGTTCAAGGCGCACTGATAGCCGGTAGCCGTCCACAAGGAAAAGAGGGAAGGAGGAAGCGAGAGGGACAGAGAGAGAGAGGGACAGGGGAAGAGAGCGGTATAGTTAGTCGAGGTGCGCTTGGGGCTACAAGGTTGTTGGGGGACGTGCCGAAAGCTGAGGGTAACTGTCAACCGAACCCACCAGAGACGTGAATACACTAGCCACTAGCAGGGGAAGGGAAAAAGGGGGAGTGCAGGCGCGATCATAGTTAGTGCTACCGCGTAAGCTGCTACCTTGGGTGAGGCTGGATGTGCGCTCCAGAAACAGGGGGATACTTGCAATTGGCAGTCGAGGGTGGAACTTGGGCAACGGATCTCCCACCTAACGTTATCCAAGTCTGAGAGCGGCAGAGTCGAGCATGGGTTGGACGATCAAGCAACGAACCGAAAAAGAAACGTTTTTTTCGCACCGGACGAAGGACTTCCCAATTCCCGCGGTTCAGGCCAGTCGAGCCTTCCGCATTTTCATTCGGCTTAACTAGTCTACTGCACTACACACAATACACTCACCTCGTGTGCAGGCAGCCTAGCTTGAACATTACTACTTTTGAAGTAGTATTAGCCTGAGGCTCACACCTCGTCGCTATCGAATGGCCTGACGGTGACGGCAACAACAGCACGAGTCGCGGCTGCCGGGCAGTGCTCCTAGGCGGTGGTCGTCAGAGATCGCGGGAAAATGGCCGTGCCACAACCGCGTCACATGCATATCCCGTGGGGAAGGGACCCGGGGCGCTGCAGCTTTCAGACCATCGCAGTACTACTTTAATGAGGTATTAGGATACACGAATCCCCTACTATGTATGTACATACTCGCAGTGTATGTACGTGGTGAAGAGGAGTGCGGCGTGGTCAAGAGGACAACTCACATGACGAAAGGGGGTGAAATATGAACCTTACTTCTCACAGAGCACTCCTGACACTGTTCTTTCGTACCGGACCTCGAGCGACGATGGAGAACGATGCAGGGAAGTCGTGTTAAAGATGGCCAACCCGGGGTCCCCTCCGGACTTGTGGACCTCGTACACCAACTAAAGTGGGTCAAAGCATTGCCAAGCTGCGGCAGTTTCAGCCGGCTTGTGGCGTCAATTGCAACATTGGCGCCTTCCTACACCAACAGCAAGAGCAAGGAACGTCAGGGGTCTTTAACGAAATACACCAACCACAGCGGCTCGTTGAGGCATGTGTGGACATCAACTCCACCATCACGACCACCGTCACGACCTCCATCACAACGCCGACGGGGTGTTTTGGAAGACAAACATGCTTTGCAGCGCGGCATTTTTACCGGGCCACAGACACCAAGAGCAGTACGGATCCGTAAAGAGTCCGTCAACTTCACACTAGTATACTAGCGGTGGTTGACCGCCGCCTATACTAACGTTGGTTTTAAAATTTCTGTTCAGTCCGATTGCCTGGGCCGCACCCCCGGGGCTCGACTCGACCGTTCCCTGTCGCCCGTGCAATACCCGTTGGAAAACGTAATGTCAAAGAAATAATATGGGTGGGGCATTTGGAGCTCGCCCCAGCACGCCCCGCATCTTCCCAAGTTGCATGATGTCCCTGTGCTACTCCGGCCGAAGCCAGCGAGTCAAGAAAGCCTCTAGAAAAAGACTCGGCCGAGACTATCGCGGCGCAAGCGAGTCAAAAATTATACCAGAACAGCAAAGAAAGAAAGAGAGAGGGGAGAAGAAATTGCCGATAAGTTAAGATCATTGCACTATTCACACATCTACTGTTGATGCACCGAGCAGCGGGTACCTTCTGTCGGGTACTTTCGTGCACAAGGCCCCTCTCAAAATTTTATGTAAGGTACGCATGCAAGTACCTTATTTGACAACTAGGCAACCAGCCTCCGCTTGTTCAAGCTTTTCCCCCTGTTTTGGGTTTTGGAGCTCTGCAGGGGTCCAGCTGGCAAGCCGCTAACCTTACGCGGTATTTCTGCGCCAGAATTCCGTACTACGTACATACGTTGGGGTGTAATCCGCTTCTGATTGGTGGCCCGCTGCCACTCTGGGTAGTTAATATTTCCATGGGGAGCTTTGTAAGAACCTTCTGACATGCAAAAAAGCACCCCCACTTGGAATCCTGTTTTGCCTCGAAGCGTCCTCCGAATTGTTGGTGTGAAAACGGCCAATTGGAAGAACCAGGGCACCGGAAAGGGCCCCATTTTTCTGCACTGCCATCGAAACTGTGCTAACGCGCGTCCTTGGTGATGCTTCTTAGCGTGTGCTGCCCGCCGAGATTGAGGGAAGATCCCGTCTGCTTACTTGGTTGAACAGTTACCACATTGCGGTGCTGCGCCATCTCTATTACGCGTTTGATGCAGATGTACGGACAGTACGTCTTCTTAAGGTGCTGATACTGTATAGTTATACTGCATAGTTACTTTGCAACCTGAGGGGAGGCCTCACCACATCTCTCGCGTGGCGTCTTGTCGAGGCTCGGCGGTTCTCTGCACATTCTGAGCATCTCAATTTAACTAACCAATGGTGTGGCGGGCGCTCCCCAGGTGCTCTTCT
The DNA here is from genome assembly GCF_042370625.1 of Thermothelomyces heterothallicus. Lineage (NCBI taxonomy): Eukaryota > Fungi > Ascomycota > Sordariomycetes > Sordariales > Chaetomiaceae > Thermothelomyces > Thermothelomyces heterothallicus. The sequence continues at coordinate 247,708 of NW_027192586.1, read as the reverse complement.
CCATCCCAGTCCCTGTTAGCGTTGATTGCTTCCGCGTTTAGGTTTTGATCATCCTGGAAATCATCCCGCTCGGCTCCGGTTAACGGGAACAAGTCGCTCTCGTTGGCCCCTCGGCGTGTCTTCTTGTTCAGTACCACGTTCATCGGGGCCTTAGTGTAGCGAGTAATGTACCTTGGATAGCTCCCGTGGGCATTCGAGGGCTCGAGGAGGCGGGAGGTTGCTCTCTAATTTCTAGCGTGCATGCCACGGCGGAGCCCTTTGGGGAGCAGGGGCAAGTCACAACAACATGCCCGTGCAGTGTAACCAGACTTCCTCGCTGTCAGAATACCTACGGACTACTTAGGTGCAATTGCTGGAAGCAGCAATTGCGGCGTCGCTTTTGCAGTTTCGCACTCGCGCAAGGGGAGAAGAAAGCCGACTGGATGCATCTTCTGGAAAAACCCACCCTGGAAAGGATGTCCCCTGCGCTCTTAGCATCTCCAACCGGGCTTGCACCGCGACCTCGTCCCAACTCGGCCCCCCTTCTCTGGGAGGTTAAATTCTCAGCTTTGTGAGGCAGATGCGAGAAAACCACTTGAGATCGTAAACGAGGTAGTTTATGAAGCATCTAAAACGCGCTACCCCAGACCGGTGTGTTCACCGGTTCCACCAATTCCTTCCGTCATGTAAAGCACTCATCAAATCGATTCCCCGTCGGGGTTTGAAAGGGTGAAAGTGGAGTGGTGACCAGTGTGGCGGGCGATGTCCATGTATTCCGTTTCAGCGGCCGGGAACGATGTTTCCATACGTGTATTCCTTAACATTTTGCAGGGCAGCCACCTGGAGCCGGGACGGTGCTAGAGCGGTACACAGATCCGGCTCGTTTGTCCGTTTGAAGACTCGGGTTTGGTAGTAGGAAATTACGCAGTACCACAAGCCCTCACCTCCCGATCCCAACGGCCCCAGACACGACCGCATCAACCAAATCGAAACCGCTGCGTTGGGGACCCCTTTAAGGCCCTCTGCTTTCCAATTCGCTCCCCTGGTTTGCCTGGTAGCTGTCCAAACTCGCGATTTTGGCTGGTCACGTCTCCTAATCAAGAGCTGCGAACCGCGCCCTCACGTAGCGGCGGAGCCCTCGGCGTTATGGCGTTAAGCTAGGCTCGGCCTGGCTGATGCGGTGCGGTAGTGATGTCCAATCCCAGGACCAATTGCTCGGACTGCATCGTGGACTTCAGGCTGGGTTTGCCACAATACCACACGCCCGTGTCTTGAGAACATAGGCCGAGTTCCTGGAGAAAGAGCCGTGGGTGGGTGGTTTCTCTCTCGAGACGCCTCTGATCGCATGCCTGCAGCCAGATGACCTCCATGATGCAGGATAGTTGTTCACCCGCCCACGAGAGTTCAAACCACTTTCTCAAACATTTTCTGGATAGGTTTTGCGGCCTGTAGAGTAGATTATTAGCCAACGCTGCGTGTCTGATGACCACCGACAATAACTCACATCGATGAATTTCTCGAGATCCCTGTCTAGATTTGCCAGGTCGTCTCTCCGCTTCTTGTTCTCGGCGATCAGCTTCTGCTTCCGCTTCTGCAGCTCCAGCCGCTGCTGCTCTAGCGCCTCACGCTCCGCCCGCTCGTGGTTGATCCGCGCCACCATCAGCGCGTTCTCGTCTGCGTCGGCATGCTCGGGGTGCTGGGCGAGGAACTCTTCTACCGGGATCAACGGCAAGAGCCGGTACGTGTGGCTGAAGGACGGGGAAAGAGACGAGAGGCGTTAGCCAGAGCGATCAATACACTCCGCAGAGGCAAAACAAGGGGAAAAAATCAAAGAAGAAAAGAGGGAAAGAGGAAACCAAAAATTAAAAAAAAAAAAAAAGGAAAGGGGGGGCCACGCACTCGAAGCCCTCGCAGGCGGCAATCTCGCCCTCGAGGTGCCGCTGCTCGTAGTACAGATTCTGCAGCTGCAGGTGCAGCACGTCCACCTCGTGCCGCGCCTCGGCCGTTCTGCTCTTGGTCTCTCGGGCGCGAAAGTGGGCGGCCCGGTGCAGCCCGCGGAGGTGGGCGATGTTGGTGTTGAGCAGCTTCTGCTGCCTCGAGATCTCGGTCAGCGCATCGGCTGGGATGGCGCCGTCGGGATTGGCGGCGGTCGCCTGCGCGATCAGGTCGACGAGGGCCTGCGCCTGCTCCCGCGCCGCCCTGGACGTCTCAACGACAGACGCCAGAGCGGGGTCCGTGATGTGGGCGTCGACCGTCATAGTTCGATGCCGAGTTTGGGGATCGGTTAGGTAGGTAGCGACTCCTCGGGTTGGGTCGGCCGAGTCGGGGTTGCTGAGCTGGTTTGGAATGTGGGCCGCTGCTGTGGTTGGCGATGTGATGAGGTACAGAGGATGTCAATTCTGTAGCTCCCTCGTTGTACGAACGACAGATGAGATTCGCTTGTCGAGAGTGGGAGATAATCACGATTTGTAAATGGAGTGTAGAGATGGAGATCAGTTGTCTACAGTTTCGTGCCGCAAACATCCTCAGCACAGACCAATTTATGACCCTTCGAGATGAACTGCCTTTTAAGAGAATGAACGGCTGTGATAGACGAGAGACGTAACCTTATTCTCCCATTGTCCTATATTTGAACGAGACGAAGGACTTGCTTCGATCGAGTTTGGACAGAAAGAAATATATTCCAGCTACTCCATGTAGTCGATGTGTCCCTTCACTACTAGGAATCATCCCGGACCACTAGGTACCTCGGCCACCGATTCACCGAGACAGCATCCCTTGGAGCAACTGGGACCATCAAAGAATTGCTGGCAAGAGAAGTATTCCGGAGCTGCGAAAGTTGTTGAGAAAGTGGACCGTGAAGCCTCCATTTCGCCTAAGAAGAGCCCAAGACATCGATAGTCAAGCTGCCGCTCTTGCCAAAGTTGAGAGATGCTGCGCAGCATTAAACCACCAGGAAAGCGAGAAAGTATGATTGTCGTTCAAAACAACGCACTCCATATCGGATCTTGTGAAGCAATGGTTTCTTGGCTACACTGCTCTACGTATAACCACAGTAAGAACAAAGTAAAGCCGCACAAGCCGAGTTTTCAGCTCACGGTTAGCTAGGTATGCAAAGCGGGCTACGCAATACCGCGCACTACGGATACTCTGTATCAAAGATACAACTAGCCCTGGAACTGGCATATGCTGACACTACCTCGAGATTAAAAGTTAGGAAGCGCTCCGCTATCTGTGACGTGTTGCATTTGTAGTACTTCGGTGCGCTGGCAGATTCTCGCGCTAACGGTGTAAGCGTTGTCGCGAAGAGCCAAAAGCGTTGAGCTCTTAAGAGTGTTGAGGATGTGGGGCTACCGCGGCAATGACGGCAGCAATTGGTTCTAACCTGCGTATCTGACGCACGAGAACGGGCGCTTTCGGGCTTTCGGCCTGTAAACGCCCGCCAGTTGAAACGAGGTCCTTAAACAACGGGCCCCTCGTGTTATTTACTGCTTCCTCGATCATCAATCTGCATCTCTTGGCCCGGCCATGCTAAGTGCCTAACCCTTACAATCTATCGGTCTCAACGAAATCGGATTCCTCGGTAGGAGATTGCCCTGATGCATTTCCGTCGAGAGCTACTCTATGAACGCAACGCTCTCTTGATTCCTTCATTTAGAACTTGGATTTGCAATTGGCGAGTGGCGGTCCAATAGAACGAATTTTCTCCCTCATTTCACAGTGCTCCCGTGTCCCCCCCCCCTTCTTCTTCACCGTCGACCCCGACTTCCGCGTGCTCTTCGAACACCGGCCCGACCTTGGGCACATCGTAGCGCCCGTCCCGCTTCCGGTTACGACCCTATCACACACTCACACACACGGACACGGACACGGACACGGACACGGACACCCAGCAGAACCACCACGCACCCGGACACACTTGACCGGTGCCCCGTTCCCCAGCGGCTGCTGTAGGCTCTCGTTGTCACCATGGATGTTTCGTCCAACATGGGGTGCCCCGCCCCGTTTACCTTTGGCTCTTGCGACGATGCCCCCAGGGGCATGTCGTCAGGAGCCCAGGCCTCAGACCGGCCCGCTGCGCGGAAGCGGCGCCACTCTCACATCATACCGAGGAGGAAGTCTATCGTTAACCAAATCATGGATGGGGAGGAAGGCCTGCTCCTCAAGCTGGACCTGCTCCTGACCGATCTTGAGCGGCGACTCGAGTATTGGGAGAATTATGGAGAGCTCAGCTTGGACTCGAGCATCTCGGCCGCCTTCGACACCCTTAAGGCCGTCCGGACACGATGCTCGCAGGTCTCGGAGGAATTCATGGGTGCCGGACGGAGGAAGCTGCAAGTCGTGGTCGACACCCTCGAGTCCGGTTATCACGAGGCCTTGGCCGCGGCGGGCTCGCTCAACGAAAAGGCGAAAGTCAGCATCGAGCTACTCGACGGGATGCTGCAAGAGATGGAGGACCAGGCGGCCAGGTTCCGGGAGAAAGGCTTGACCAACGCGGCCGAGACCCTCATGGACGAGGCCCACCGCGTCGTGGACGAGGGCATCGAGAGGGCGAAGCGCGCAGCCGAGTCGCTCGAGGACCATATTCAACGCGCCATCGCTCGCGCCCGGGAGCACGGCCTGCTCCGCTACGAGGATCTGCCGGTCCCTTGGCGGACCAACCCGCACATCATCAGGGGCTACCGCTTCTCCGAGACCAAGCTCGCCTGCGTGCGGTCGGTCTTCTCCTTCTCGAACGAGCTCGTCAACATCTGGTCCCACACCATCGGCCTCGTTCTCGTCCTGGCCGTCGCCTTTTACTTCTACCCCACGAGCACCAACTTCTCCCTGAGCTCCAAGGCCGACGTCTTCATCGCCGCCGTCTTCTTCTTTGCCGCCTGCCAGTGCCTGGTCTGCAGCGTCATATGGCACACCATGAACTCGGTCGCCGACGTCGGTCTCATCTCCATGTTCGCCTGCGTCGACTACACGGGCATCTCGCTGCTGATCGCCGCCTCCATCATGACCACCGAGTACACCGCCTTCTACTGCGAGCCCGTGAGCCGCTGGGTTTACATGGTCACGACGGCTCTGCTCGGCGTCGGCGGCGTTATCCTGCCGTGGCATCCCCGCTTCAACGGCGCCGACATGGCGTGGGCCAGAGTCGCCTTCTACGTTGCCCTCTCCGCCACCGGCTTCCTCCCGATCTTGCAGCTCTCTCTCACGCGCAGCCCCGCGGCCGTCTTGGAGTTCTACACCCCGATTGCGAAATCGCTTGCCGTCTATTTCCTCGGCGCGCTCGTCTATGCCAGCAAGGTGCCCGAGCGCTGGTGCCCGGGCATGTTTGATTACGTCGGCGGCAGCCACAACCTCTGGCACGTTGCCGTCCTGGGCGGCATCTTGTTCCACTACACCGCCATGCAGGACTTTTTCTCTCACGCCTTCAGGCTTGCCAAGGACGGTTGCGCGGCAGCATACTAGGCTCGCGTGTATCGTTTCGCTCTCTCTCTCTCTCTCTCTCGGGAGTTGCCCCGCCAGAGCAAGTTTGAGACTCGTCCCCATCTTTGGGACAGCAGCCGTTGCGTCCCTTTGACAGCATCAGGGGACCTAGAGCGGCTTCTCCCCCCCCCCCCCCCCAAAAAAAAAAATTCGTCTTGTGTGGCGGCCTTCAGCCCGCTGTCACAGAGAGCGGAATTTTAGAACACAGGGCCCGTGGCCTCGCACCGCACCATCGGCGCCGATACCGTTTGGAGAAGAAGACCGTACACTTGGACGGTTCTGGGTCCGAAATAACCCCGTTCCAAGTCCTGCGTCGTCTCATGTGTATCCACGGTTGGCGATTCGTCCTTACAGCCGTCGATACTCGGTCGACGCCGCTTCCCATTCCGGACTGGCCGGACCCCGCCTCTGCCGTGATTGCGACCGTATGTCCCGGCGGCCGGCGGCGGCGTGGCCTCTCATTCAAATCATTTGGGGATACGGCGTGCCAATATCCTGCATCCCGGAGCCCGAGATTCGAACAAGGCGTCCCCAGGTCACTTTCGCTTTATTTGCGGCTCTCAGACACCCCCAGGCTTTTGATCTTCCGCGTTGAAGCTAAAACATGCCGGTCGCCGGGGTGTACAGTACAGGAATCGCCTCATCACGGCAGCTATCGTGGATTACGGCAGCGCGGCTGTGCCAGAGTCGACGAGTCGGACGGCAACTGCCAGAACGGAGCGGGGCGGGCCACCATGTCTGTTCCGATGCCAGACCATAGCCGGACCCTGGGAAAACGCCTATTTGACGCCTTGTGGGGGTTCTTTTGCTGCTGCTCCTCTTTTTACGGCCAGGGGACAGTTGGACAGGTGCAAAACCTCCTGTCGGTGTTGTTTTTCTCTTCTTTTGAGCTTGGATTTGCCGAGAACAGGGGCGAGCGGCCCGTGTTAAGGGCCCAACATCGCAACGGCGTGGGAAGGCCGGGAATATTAGAGATATATGGGGCGTTAAAGGCATTGGACCATGGGACGATGAGATGCACGCGGTCTGCGAGATGACGGAGTTAATTATGAAGGGATCCCATCCGCTTGGTGACGGATGGAGCAACGAGCGGACAAAAACGAGCGGAGTTGGGTAGTTGGGTGGGGTTTGTGTCGAGCATTATTAGCGTTGGCGTAGAGTATATAGATTTAGACGAGAAGAAGGAAGAAACTGGTGAGTCAGGGGGCTCGCAGGAGGGTAGCCTGGTCGGACAGCGTTGCATAATTATTAGAAGATGGCCGTGGGGCTGTTAGGGTTGGGAATAGTAGTCGGGATAGACACGATAAAGGGATGTGTTCCTTTTTTGTGAGCATATATATAACGGTCTTCAAAGCTAGAATCTTCTAACGTTGTAGGACACAGCAATACATACATTTTCAGTATCATGGAAAGCAAGACGCGAGACTAACGGCAAAGAGAACTACTCTTGTGGCATTTGCTGCTGCACCAAGGGAGAGAATGTGGTTGATTTATTGATGTTATTATTTGTTTATCTTTTTTGTTCCCTCTGTTCTTTCAACTTGTTTTCTTCTCCTGTAGAAAACCAATTCAAACCTAGGGAGAACAAGTCCTAGCCAAGTATAAAGCCTCTTCTTTAAGACCCATTGACGCCTCCCGGCGTTTTCCAGCCGTATATACGTACTCTTGAACGCCTTGTCCATCCACCCAACCACCGTCGTATGATTTTTGCATCGCGCCTTTCTGCCGTCATCGTCATCACCCTCCGCAGCATCGCCTGCCTCTCCCCTACATGCCCCTTGCCTTGCCTTGTCTGCCTGCTCGCCCGTCCGGTGCTGGTAAGGTAGTCTGCGATACTCCGGCAATGAGCGAGAGACACGCAGCATTCGAGACGAAAGGGTGGTTTCGGTTGCCTGCGAGGTGGTCCGTCTGCAAATGCCCCTAAAAACGATGATGGATATGTCCGGGACTCTTTGGGCTTTTTTTCTTCTTTTTTTTTTTTTTTTTTTTTTTTTTTTTTTGGGGGGGGGGGGGGGGGGGGGGAGGAGCAGAAATGGCCCGTTCATCTATCCAGCCCGCTCGTACTCTTCTTACTGCATGATCTGTGGACGTGTCTCCGCTTGTCCTCTCCCCCAAGTCTGAAACCAGCCACCATGTTTAATGCCGCGCAGTTATGCGGGTAAATGCGGGCGCCACGGGGAAACATCTCCTGTGGCCTTCAGTCCTTCCATTCTCAGCACAGAAGCCCCGCGGAGCCGATCACCATTTGGGAGGTCCTTTCGGTTTGGTTCTTTTTTTTCTTTTCTTCTTCTGCCATCTTCTGTGGCAGTTCGGACCGGGCGGGTGCTGTGGCAACCAGGTACCGCGCCCGCCGCCCTTCGACGCCTGCCAGCCTCGTCCGGCCCGGCCGCCGTGCCGGCGATCCGACGTGGCAATTGCGGCTTGATGGTTTGTGCACAAGCAAGCGACGGGCTTTCCATGCCCGGCTTTGAAGGAATGCCGCGGTAAGTATGCGGAAGGGCGTGGAGCAGCCCGGTCGACTCGACGTTCGAGCCGGTGCCGTCGTCCGTTTGTGCAGTCGTGTTTGCGTATGTTCGCGCGTGGCCGTCCTATCGGGCGTGAGCGACGATTTCGGCGTAGACGTCGTCGGGGATCATCTTGATTATGGCGAGGGTGGTGCGTTTGATCTGGTCGGCCTGTAGCGCCGGGAACGAGCGGAGGAGCTTGTTGGGGCTGAGGAATTGGCGGCCGTCCGTCAGTTGTGTTCCTACCCCGACGAGAAATTCAACAAATAAGAAAAAAGAGTTACGGGTGGATTCACGTACCTGGGCGACTCCATGATCTTGCTGCGGATCATGATCAGCTGTGCTACGATGCAGAGGATGTTGAGGTGAGGTCCATAGGCGAAGAGGAAATCCCAGAGGCGCAAGACCTCGGGCAAGGGAGGCGTGCAAGCGCAGAGGGTCAGGACAGACGGGAAGGCGTATATCTCGGCGGACAGGTTCTTGGAGAGCAGGTGCTGGCTGAGCTTGGGATCGACGATGGCCAGCACCTTGTCGACCAGGGCCAGGCCCTTGTGTACCCCGTCCATGGCGCCCCGGATGTAGCCGGGGCATTCTTTGGTCAACAGCTGGTGGAAGGCGACGAACGCCTCGGCCTCGCTGCGGGCGGCGTACAGGAAGGGCGCTGCCAGCACGTTCATGCCCTGGACGTACGTGCCGGGCTCGGCCGTCACGCTGGCGACGGAGCCCTCGGTCGTCAGCGTCAGGGCGCGTGCTCGCTTGGCCGCGGGCGAGGAAGCCGGACTTCCGTAGTCGCTCCCGTAGCCCGTGCCGGGCCGGCTGCTCGATTGGTCCAGCGAGCGTCGCGTGCTGCTAGCTACGCTCGGGTCACGGGTGCGCACCTCGCGGGCGTCGTGGAGCGTCCAGGCGAAGGCATTGAGCAAGCGTATCAAGCTCGCCTCGCTCACGCGGCGTCGGAAGAGGGGGTCGGTGGACAGGGTTCGGAAGGTGTCGTTACGGATCTTGGAGTAGGCCGGGGAGGCGCCGCGGTGGATGAGGGCAAGGTAGGCGTCGGTCTCGAGCATGGGCGCGTTGAGCAGGATGAGCCAGACGTAGATGCGGAGTGAGGACTGTTTTGGATTCCCCGAGTCAGTGGCCCGACTAAAGACTAGGCGCCGCGGGAACGATTCTCTCTTGTTTGTTTAATTTGTGTGTATGGACATAGGGGCGCTGCTCACCATGCCGTCGCTGTCGGACTTGATGCCCTGGTCGAGGATCTTGAGCCGCGCGCTCTCGAGGGCCCCCTCGACGTCGCCATCCGGAGGTCCCTCCCGCAGCAGCCGGTCGAGGGACATGGCGTCGGCGGCGAGTGACCGCTTGCTCAGAGCGGAGCGTCGTGTTGCTGTGGCTGCCGTCATGGCTGCCGTGTTGATCTGGGCGGCGTTGGGAATTGGGGCTGCGTCGCTGTTGGAGCGTGCTCTCTGTGGCGAGCGGGTGATGCTCGCATATCTTCTTGCGGGAGCGAGATTGGGGGCTGGAGCAGGAGCAGGAGCGGGAGCAGCAGGAGGGTGCGGCTGGAGGTGCTGGTCCAAATATTGGAAGTGGTGTTGATGGAGCTGGATTCTCTGCTGCTGCTGCTGCGAAATGAGCGACGTCTGGGCAGCGGCCTTTGCTCCCAAGCTATGAGCCGACTGTAGTCTCCTGAGCGTTCGCTGCGCGCCGGGATTTGAAGGCGGGTGGAGCTGCAGCGCGGTCGGGAAGGGCCCCGGCGGAGGAGACAGGGTCTCCCTGGTGGGACTCGGTATCCTGTCGAATTGATTGAAACTACGGCGGGTCATTTTCAACGGGTTGCCGAAACACTTGCGACAATGTTGGAAACGACTCTGAAGAAAAAAAAAAAAGACGTCGTCGGTGCCGTGCAGCGCCCCGGCAACCGAGAACAACAAAAGCTTTGGGCGGCGCGGTGGATGTTTGGGGCCCAATCCTAGCGGGAGGCTGGACGAACGCGAAACCTGGAAGGCGAGTAGGTTAGGTTGTTACTCCGTACCTTCTGCAGGGAGGTACGCTCGTGTTCATTTCGCGGCACCGCGCCCACGATCGAGCCAATGAGCTTCGTTTTTCCCTCAAGAGCGGCCTTGTGGCAGGCGTCTGCAGAAGTACGGACGTACTTTACGCAGCGCTACGAATTACGGAGCAACTAAGTGACTGTAACTACGCAGTACGGAGTACTGCAATTAGTTATTCGTAAATCTCTTTTAACGGTCTTCTCCGGAGCTGGATGGTCTTGCAGGATTAAAAAGCACCCCACCACCTTGCCCGTTTCGAATAGTGAGCCCAAGCTCCCAAAGAAAAACGCGACTTTGCCCATCAAGTGATGCCGGTCGCTCAAATTTTCCAACAAACGCGAAGAGTTCTTCCCAGCAGTCATTTCAGACTTGACGATTGACAAATTCTATATCGATATACCTCCTTGTCGCGATACTAACGTCCTATGGCTGGAGGCCCCATTGACAATCCAGCGTTTCCGGTTCAGTTTTCATCCGATCTCAAACAGTCTCTCGTCCCAGCTTCCCGAATAGGATACCTGCTGCGTTGGGATTGGCCCGCACGGCGCCAATGCCACCGGAGCGGCTTTGTCCACAACAGCGGCCCAGTCGTCGTAACGCGTCCGGGGAATGTCAGATGTGAACACGGGTCTGGCCGTAATGTTCTAAGATTCCGTCTCGGAGCACCTTGACATCATAAACGAAGAGGTCTAGGCAAACCTCTTATCTCTCGTCCTTCCTAACTGATCCTTTTTTCCCCTCTTCTTTCTTTTCTTCCTTTTCTCCCTTCCCTCCTTTCCCCCTTTCTTTTTCTCTCTATAAGAATGCGTGCAAAGTTCTCCTATACATAGGCATACCCTCGTAGCAGAGGGCACACTTACTCAATTGGCGCCTTACTCTGGTAGAACTAGCGCACTCCAACTTGGTTGGGGCTTGACAGCACAGTCGCCGCCTTAAAGTATCCTGATGTTCGAACGATAGGAAAATGAGCTCGAGCTCCAGCCGGCGCACTCGCGTCAATGCTTCGGATCACGAATTGTACACCGTACATTACACAGCCCGTCGTTTAATTCATTTATTCTCATTTTCGCGCACATTTTCCTAATGATGCAGTGGAATACTATGTTTCTTGCATATTATCAGGTCTTTTTTTGCTTTTTTTTGTCCTACCACATCAAACTTGACTCTCCTATTTGCCCTTTTTCACATACATCTTCTTCTTAACTTTGTATCTTCTTTGCATCTTCGTCCCCGTTTGTTCTGGGGAGGCCAATCTAGGGCCTAGGTTTCCATCGTCCGAATTCAAACAAGGATAAGCTGTCGTGAGCGGCTGGGCAGAAGCGAATGCGGAGCGTGCATTCGCCCCTCACCGCGAAGTCATGACAACACATGACGACCACCGGACCTGGGAAGAGCTTAGACAATAAATAAAATCTACAGAGCCGCAATTATGTATCGCCCTAGGTCGTGAAAAGCACCTCGGGAGCTCGGCAAGCTCGGAGTACGGACTACTGTACGTCCGTAGTCCAGGCGTGCTAGCGCGCCAGGGCGTGGGGGTCAAGCTTTTGAGGCTACAAACTCGGCGAGCACATCATCAATGGGGCCCGATTGCATCATCGCCACCTAGCAGTCCCATTCGTCGCCTGGCACGGCACACCCAACGCCCTCCTGCAATGGCACCTCAACCCCCAAAGCGCAAATTGCAATCCGTATGCGCACTTTACGTTGAGCTTGTTTTACTGGGTAGTCGCGTCGAGAAGAGATCGCAGAGGTACAGTTGTACTCCTACTTAGGTAGGCGCGGGGCTACCGAATGTTCACCTGATTCGATCATGGCACCTTCTTTACGTCTTCCCTGCCAAACGGTTCATCTTTCCCCCCCTTCACCTGTCGCCAACTCCAATGAGAAGAGAAAACCCAAGTTTTCTAGGCGCGCAACAAGCAATATGTGATGCTGGTCCCCATGCCGAGTTCCACTACTGAACTCCCGCCGCTAGCTGTGATAGGCAATGTAGCGATTGCGCCATCCGGCTGAAGCCCGCTCTCCGCAGCTCCAGGGATCCGCTACCTTTGATTTCAGATCTCGGGACCACTACGGGCAAGCCCCGGTCAACCCTCTTAACTGCGATTCGGAGTCCAAGTCGAGGACATTCTCAGCTCTACCTTTCATATCTAAGGGGGCGCTTCTTTTCTTCTTGTTTTGGTTTCGTCCTATCAACCCGGGATTGGCACAATTCTCTCGGCTCCATCGGGTCCTCTAAGCTTCGTTCCTGTCCGTAGCGCCCCCTCGTCGCGCCGCTTCAACGGACGCATCCAGGCCGCATCTTCGCCAGACCCGAGTATGGACGGCGTGATGCCTCCCAAGGCCGGCCGCTTTGTGGCCAGGGCGCTGGGCATCAAACTCCAGGAAAATGACCCTTTCAAGGAACTGGAGAGGCCGGGGGCCTCTATGCTTTCCAACGAGACCGGTCACACTTTTGTGGAGGAGCCTCCCCATGTCCTCGAGTACCTGAACGACCTCATCCCGTCACGCAAGGAGGTCTACGACTACATCCTGTCTCTCTTTCCATTCCTCTCGTGGATCGGGCGCTACAACCTGCAATGGCTCATTGGAGATCTCGTCGCCGGTAAGGACGGCTGCCCCTTGCTGAATTCGAAATAATAGTCGCTAACCGCCCGCAGGCATCACGATTGGCGCCGTCGTCGTTCCCCAGGGCATGGCCTACGCCAAGCTCGCCAACCTCGACGTCCAGTTTGGCTTGTACTCGTCCTTTATGGGCGTCTTGATTTACTGGTTCTTTGCCACATCCAAGGACATCACCATCGGTGTAAGCTCGGTTCTTCCCCCCCCCTTCCCCCCTTCCTCCCTTCCTCCCTTCCGCCCGGAATCGGATGGAGCGCTGATAACGCCGCAGCCGGTCGCCGTCATGTCACAGCTTACCGGCGGCGTCGTTGCCGATCTGGCCGTCACTTTACCTGACGTCCCAGGCCATGTTATCGCTTCCGCGCTTGCCATCCTGGCGGGAGCCATTGTCCTGTTCATCGGCCTCATCCGCTGCGGATGGATTGTCGACGTCATCTCGCTTACCGCGCTCTCGGCCTTCATGACCGGATCGGCTATCAACATCTTGGTCGGACAGATCCCCACCATGATGGGCATCACGGGCTTCTCAACCCGCGAAGCCCCCTATATCGTCTTCATTCACACCCTTCAGGGCCTGCCCCGCACGACTCTGGATGCTGCCATGGGTCTCACCGCTCTTACGATGCTCTATCTCCTCAGGGCGGCCTGCTCGTACTCTGCGAAGCGGTGGCCGCAGCATCAGCGCCTGTTCTTCTTCCTCTCGACCCTGAGAACCGTCTTCGTCATCCTCCTGTACACGATGATCAGCTGGCTTGTGAACAGGGGTCTTCCCGAGGATGAGGTCAAGTTCAAAATCCTGTTACACGTTCCCCGAGGTGGGTTTCGCGCCTGAGCCGTGCTCTATCTAGCCTTGCGACTAAACAACCCGAGCGATGCAGGCTTCCAGAACGCGGCGGTCCCAGTGCTGAACAAGCGCATCGCCAGCAATCTCGCCGGCTACCTGCCAGCGACCGTCATCGTCCTCCTGATTGAGCACATCGCCATCTCCAAGTCTTTCGGGCGGGTGAACAACTACACGATCAACCCCTCGCAGGAGATGGTCGCGATCGGCGTCACCAACATGCTCGGGCCCTTCCTGGGCGGATACGCCGCTACCGGCTCGTTCAGTCGCACCGCCATCAAGTCCAAGGCCGGCGTCCGGACACCGTTCGCCGGCGTCATCACCGCGGTCGTCGTCCTCCTCGCCATCTATGCCCTCCCGGCCGTCTTCTACTACATCCCAAACGCCTCTCTCGCTGCCGTCATCATCCATGCCGTTGGCGATCTGATTACCCCACCAAACACCATCTACCACTTCTGGCTCGTTTCGCCGTTGGAGGTCTTCATCTTTTTTGTCGGCGTTATCGTCACGGTGTTTTCGACGATCGAGAACGGCATCTACTGCACCGTGTGTCTTTCTGCTGCCATGCTCCTGTACCGCATTCTCAGGTCCAAGGGCCGGTTCCTCGGCCGCGTCAGGGTGGCGTCCATGCTCGGCGATCATGTCGTCGGCGGCGAGATGCAGCGCGGGGCCGAGTATGGCACATTCACGGGAACTCCGGAAGCCCCCTTCCGCAACGTCTTCCTTCCCATCACCCACGCAGACGGCTCCAATCCGGAGGTCGAACTCGACAACCCGTACCCGGGCATCTTCATCTACCGCTTCAGTGAGGGCTTCAACTACACCAACGCCAGCCACAGCCTGAGTTACATGACCGATTACATCTTTGCCCACACGAGGCGGACCAACCTCGCGAGCTTCGAGCGGCCCGGCGACCGCCCGTGGAACAACCCGGGCCCGTCCCGGCGCGAGCTAAAGGCCGCCGCCGCGGCCGCCGCCGCGGGCACTAACGCGGTCGCCGACAACGTGGACCCCAACCTGCCCACGCTCAAGGCCATCATCCTCGACTTCAGCTCGGTCAACCACGTGGACATCACCTCGGTCCAGCAGCTCATCGACGTGCGCAACCAGCTCGACCGCTACGCGGCGCCCGACACGGTCGACTGGCACATTGCCTGCATCAGCAACCGCTGGACCAAGCGCGCCCTCGCCGCCGCCGGCTTCGGCTACCCGACCATGCGCCCGGACGTGCCCCACCTGCGGTGGAAGAGCATCTTCAGCGTGGCCGAGATTGGCGGCGCCCAGAGCGCCGCCGCCGCCGCCGAGTTCGAGGACAACGAGAAGGAGCTCGAGAGCAGCAACCGCCTCGAGACCCTGCACTCGCACAGCCACGCCAGCGCCCACCACCACCCCACCACAGCGGACGACCTCGAGGCCGCGCTGTCCAAGAAGCCCACCGTCCCCGAGGGCGCCGACGAGGAGGAGCCCGCCGACGCCGTGGGCGCCGTCAACCTCGCCTCGCGCCGCACGCCGGCGCTCAACGCCGGCCGCACCGTCGCCGTGCACGGCATCAACCGCCCCCTGTTCCACGTCGACCTGACGAGCGCGCTGCAGAGCGCCATCGCCAACGTCGAGGCGCGCCGCGAGTACTCACCCGAGAGCGGCGCCGGCGGCAAGAACGGTGGCAACCCTGGCGACGACGCCGCTGCCGCCGCCGCCTCGGCCAAGGCGGGCAGCGACATGGTGACGACGAGCGGCGGGAGTGGGACTTCTTCCCCTCGCTGACGAGAGCGAGCGAGCTTGACTCGAACACTTTCTTTTTTCTTTTTCTGTTTTCTTTCTTTTTTTCTCGCATCCCCCGCCCCTCTCCCCTTTCCCTTCTGCCTGTCTGCTGGTAGATGGGAAGGGCATAGGGGGAGGGGCGGGGCTCTAATTCATTATAAAAGGGAAGGGGAGAGGGAAAAAAAACATAAAGCGCGGGCGTTAAAAGTGTGTGCTTTTGGCTGTCGCATGGGCGAATCATAAGTCACATCGCATTGGCTCAGGCATGGTTAGATGTTCGATTAGATGGTTGGTTGGTTGGACGGACGGGAGTGTCTGCATAGCATGTAACGGTTTTGGTTTGGTTGGAAATACCCCATAGAGCATACGGAGGGCGAGTTTCCTCTTTTAATTTAGGCAAATCTACCTATCTATCCGAGCACTTGGCATCTCGGTATCCGATGTTGCTCTCGCCATATCATACTGAAGTGATTGTTGGATTGAGTCCCTCCTCTATTGGGTTGAGGGGGGCTTGATATTTCATATTAGGAGTAGTTCTCCTGACAAGTGGGGTTGATAACTACCATAGACATTGAAAGAGTACTCGAGTCGATTTTCACCGTTTGAGTCATGCAAATAAACAAGTCTATCTGACCAGGGACTTGGTCATTTTCGAGCTTTGATCCGATCCCCCTCGTCTTGTCACAAGTTTCAGCTGGCCAGTCACTCGTAGTTGGGCCGGCCGAGTCAAGACAATGAATTGTTCCGCCGTACGGTCCTCGGCAAGACGGACAGATCGACAGAGAAGCAGGCAGGCAAGGCAATAACTAGGCAGAAGCCCCCTTCGAGCACACGCACACTACACCTCGCTTTTTACACCACTGCGGCCGTCGGATGATTGCTGGGGGTTACTGTGGCATGCATCACGTCTCTAGATTACGAATGGTATCTAGCTAAGATAAAGGCACTGAGCCCCCCCCC